>NC_055682.1:1343933-1563933 GCF_017639745.1 Melanotaenia boesemani | reverse complement strand
GAACATCCCTCAGAAGACCACAGATACGTAGAAGACAAAGTCAAGATAAAACCGGAAGAAACGTCCGGAGATGATCCAGAACATGAGACGCCACACGGGTTCTAACGGGTTCTAGCAGGTTTTAGCGTGTTCTAGTTCCTTTGGAAAAAAGATGGCAAACATTTTAACTTGAAGGATCAATAATCTAAAAAGATCCAATTTCAAGATCATCCAGAAAGTTCTACTGGACTTTCGTCCAGTCTGGGTTCCACATATCCTCGGCATACCAATCAAAGTGCAGGTGGAACTCCGTTACCATGGTTACCACACCCCTCAGCGCAACGTCACCTACCTGAAACCGGTTTTATTCTCCGTTGTCTCGGGCTGCTCCGTGTTCTGCTGGGACAGGGACGGGGAACTCTCCGGAAGAGAGACGTCCGAGGAGGACGAGCTGCAACACACACACAGGGAGGGAGGAGTGAACAGCCAAACATGGACACAGAACCCGTCCTTGCTCTGCTGCTGGAGCATCTAGAACCTCGCAACCTTTCATTTTCCATCTAAACACAGATGGTGCATAGAAATAAATATTATAAATAACATATATAAATATTATTAAAAAAAATACATATATATATATATATATATATATATATATATACATACATATATATACATACATATATATACACACACACGTGTACATTAACAGTGATGATGATGATATATCGATGACATATGACTGGATCATCTGCAGCCGACTGTATTTATTTGGTTTCTCTGTATTTTCACTTGTTTCTAATTTCTTTTTTTTTTTACTTCATTTGTTTATTTTTAAAGTTCTTTTCTAAAAAGCATTCTGAGGTTTGTGCATGTGATGCAGACGGAGTTTGTCCTCTAGCGCCTCCCTGAGGACTATAGCTGCACTGTAGAAGGAACCAGAGCTGAAAGCTCCTGCAGGCAGTTTGTTTGTTTGTTTGTGGACAGGTTGGAGCTCTGTCAGCAGGTCTGAGGTCAGTCTTGGTGGTACAGACCTGCGGGTGGCAGGAGGCTCCTCAGAGATGGAGCTGGCTTTGGAGAAGAGCCTGGACTTCCTGCTGAGACCCAGAGCCGACATGTGATGACTGAGGAAAGAGCGACTCCTAGTGGCCGACAGGAGGGACAGCAGGGAGACAGAGGATGAGACACCAGAGGTTAGATCAGAGACAGTGGACCAACACCAAGAAACCCAAATCAGGAGAACCAGGACTGATCTCAGACCAGATGTTAAACCCTGAAGAGCAAAGTCAGAGGGTTGGAAACCACAGGAGAAGAATGAAGTTCTTCATGTTTTCTGCTCCACAGATTATTCAGCTCCAGACGGCATGCTCAGCCTCCTCGTCTCCTACATCCTTTTCTCCTACATCCTCATCTCCACCATCCTCGTCTCCTCCATCCTTCTGCCAGAAAAAACTTTATCTAAATATTTTGGAGGGTGTGTTGAGCCCTGAGCTCATCGGGAGGAGAGAAGGTGGAGGAGGGAGGAGGCTGGAGGAGGAGCTTCTGCTTGGAAATGACCTGATTATTTCTCTGGGACTCCAGACTCTGTGTGAGGCATGTGTGAATCAGAGTAAAGCTTCACCGCAGATGTTGCTGGGTTAAAGTGAGGATGGAACAGAGGAAATTATCGATATTTTGCATTTTATAGTAAATAACTTCTTTAAAACGAGCTGCAGGGGACGGAAACCTCCAGAATGAAGCACCATGTGGACGTCATCTGGCCAAAGATTCATGCAGCTGGACTGAAACAAACTTCCAGATGTGCAGGTAAAGCGATAGCTAGGTGGTTTTCGGTCTTTAAACTCAACTCCAGCTCTTCTTCTGTTGTGGAACATTATTTTATCCAGAAAGAGATCAAAAGCGGAGGAAAACTGCAAACGACAGGATCCCTGCAGGAACATGGAAATCCGGTAAATACTGTAAACCTGAACCAGGAGGGTAAAGCTCCTCCTAGCTCCGCCTCCCATCAGCTGATTTATATGACTGTCCAGTAAAATGATTTCATCTCATTTATTCACTTACAAGACGTATTATAATGTGTCAAACGCGTCACCCAAAAGCCATAAAAGGCTTAAAAACAAAGTACATAAAATACATTCACACATTCATCTCTCCTGTCTGGTTTAACCACCTCTAGTTACCTTAAAACCACCTAAAAATCTCTAACCTTATAGCTGTGTTTTACTGAACTGAGTGCATGTTAATAGTAACTATGTTTAAACTTCTCTGTAAAGACGGACAGGTGTACATGTACCACCACGACCTGTGTGCTTGAGTCCTTCCTCTGAACAGTGGTTTTCTTCGTCTTGTTGGTGTGTAGGATGACTACCCGGTAGGAGATGACAAAACCTGAGCCTACATCGTACATAATACACTCATTGTTTGAGAGGTTCATACTTCTAGAACAGAGGATCTGAGGGTTGAACCGGATGTGACGCAACTCCTACGACTTCCTTCTGTAAAATCCGTCATTCTTTGAGTTGGATACGTGTCACATGATGTTAGAGGTAGTTTAAACGAGGTTCCGAACCGGACCTGTGTGAGGTCAGAAGAGCTAACCCTGTGTCTCCGTTTGTGAAACAAACATATTTGGATAATTTAGTTGTTAACATATTTTCTAAAGTCTAAAGTTTCATCAGTATGTATTTTTAAAGCTAGATTCTACTCTTTGAAAAGCTCTGCCACTTAATTAATCTGTACATGTTCAATATTTTACGGTTTTTCTTTGATCGGAATATTATGAATTTAGTTTTATTTCTATTTAATGGTACTTTGTTACTTTTGAACACTTTTATCAACTCATTTACAATATTTTGTAGGTATTGTCATTTTTTGCGTGATAAGAATAGATTTGTGACTTTATGGAGGATATTAGAGGACAGAATAAAATCACTGACATATAAAATGAAGAGGAGTGGACCGAACATCGAGCCCTGCGGGACGCCAGCTTAGAGTTTGACGGTGTGACGTGATTACGTGAACGAGTTGCTCCCTTTCATTTAACTTCCGAACCAACCGAGTGCCCCGACACCGTAATGCAGTTTAACTCTGAGAATGTTCAAGTCAATGGTGTCAAACGCTTTTGATAAATCCAGGAAAATGCCAATACCACGTTCTCCTTCATCAACAGCATCAGACCAGGAACAGGTTGTGTTCTCCATATTGTGATGGTATGTTACATGTTTCTGAATAATCACTAAGTCTGGAGTGGACGACTTTAATACTTTTGACGGGGCTGGTAGTTCAGAGATTGGTCCATAATTGTGCATATTATTTTTATCACCAGCTTTAAATAGTGGAATAAGTTTTTGTCATTTTTGGTTCGCCCCACTGACTAATGAAAGATTTATGGTATAAACAAGTGGAACAACGGCTTTAAAGATTTTACTACACAGACCGTCCACACCCGCCGTGTGGGAGCTTTTCACCTTCATGATAATTAGACTCACTTCTATTTTATTCGTTGGTGTCAGGAAAAAGGAACAATTATTTTTGAGCTACTGTTGGTATGTAGCGCCCCCTGGTGGATGTCTAGTTTTAGAACGCTTGTCACCGACTGAAGTAAAATAAGATCATCGTCACTAAGATTATTGTTGGCATTGTGCTGGATTAGTTTTTGGTCCACGGCTGAGTTCCTCACTGAGAACTCTCCAGCACTGCTTGTGATTTCCATGAGAAGCTGTTATAAGATCCGTATAGTGTTGGTGCTGACTAAGGAGCCGTCCCCACGATGTCGAATTGCAGTAAAACCGCTGAAATATTTTAGCAATCCACCCTTTCATCCCCATGAAGCAGGGACGAGCCTCCATGAAACTGATCATGTCTGAAACCAGGTACTAAGGTGGATCGGTTTGAAACCTCTGGGGGTCTGAGTCTGTGGTCCAGTGAGGAAAAAGTAACCGCAGAACTGGGGGATATGATGTCAGTGTGATGAACGCGTACCAAACACAACAACAATCATGGTGTCGGTGACCAGCTGTGTTTTGATGCTGCAGGCAGTCCCGGCTTGTTTGCAGCTTTAGCACCGAAATGCACAGCTGGTACACCACAGTGCTGCTGTACCATCACCAGCAAAGCAAGCTGAAACGTCATTATCTGTGCATGCAGAGTGTTACTCTTTAATCATCATAGCGCCCCCCACAGGCTGTAGTATGTACTACAATGGTGTCGTGGGGATGTTGAAGCCTTTCATTAGTTTTCACACCTGCACCGGCGTCGTGTGGACGTGGCCTTAATCTCATGGCATTTGTCAGCTTATTTCTATATTTTGTATAAGTTTCCTGGATTTTAATATGCCCTTTATATAATGTGTTTTTCTTTTCAACTGATTTCAGAATCAGTTTTGGAAGCCATGCTTCCATCACCCACCGCCTTTTAAATCATCTTTTCAGGTTTACAGAATTTACAGTCACTTATTATGTTAATGACAGAATTTTGTGCCTCATCTGGATTTTTCATCTAGAAACACAAGCCCATGTTTTGTCTTTAAGGTATTAGACCATTTCATTAAATTTCTTTCAGTTAGTACTTTCACTTTAACTGTTGATGGTAACTGGTTGAATTTTGTACCAGAGTCAGTGAAAAGACGACGGATTGAGATCTGTAACGTCTGGCAGGGTCACGCCGGGATCAGAATACACGTATTTATGAAGGAAAGCCTGATGAAGAGCAGAGCAGCAAATATTATTTAATACTGTTTTCTTTGGCTAAATAGTTAAAATCTCAGAATAAAGCAGTTTTTTTTATGCCACATTTAATGGATTTAGTAATTCATCTGTTTTGTTCATGAAAATATTCAAATCTGAATCTGGGGGTCGACGGATAACTCCTACGTAATATTTTTTCCATTTTCAACCTTTATTTCCATAAATAAAGAATCTGAGTAGCTGAGCGTTTCTAAATAGGATCCTTTGTTAATCCAGGTTTCACCACACCTGTGACTGGCTGCATGTTAGCAGATCTCTGATGTTTATTCAGGCTTCTCGTATTCAGATGTTACAGGAAAATGAAGCTTAGGTTTGCTGGTTATACATTTCAGTTCATCGTTTCCAGTTCAGCTTATCGAAGCGATGCTGTTCACGTACCTCGCACCAGGTTCCATCATTTCTATCATCAGGCAGTGCGCATCGTAACAGTGGCTGGAATCTGATGTGCAAAACCCACAAAGCATGACTTCTTATATCAAAAGAGTTCAACTAATTTAAACTAAGACCAAAGTTAAACACGAGGTAAATAACAAGAAAAAGGGAGAAAAAACAAAAGGAAATAGGACAGGAAAAGAATCACAGATGGAAAAAGGAAAGTATGAAAACTAGTAGGAAGAAAAAAATAATATATGATAATGCTTCTTTCTCCTCCTTCCATGCTTCTTTATGTTTCTTATCATCTGGTTTTGTTTGAATGCTTTAAGAAGGAAAGAAATAAAATAAATGGTTACATCCATCTCACCAATCATTTTGGAGGGCAACTGTTCTCAAAGGACTCTGGGAAATGTATTTTTCCAGTAAATGTGGTTCCATTGTGTGGGCGGCGCTGCTCGGTGGGTGGAGCGGTCGTCTTGTAGCTGCGTGGATCGACGTTCTGGAGGCCAGCAAAGTTCACGATGAAGCAGAATTCAGCTTTTTCTGGTTCTGGTTCAGGGAGTCCTGGTTGGAGGTGATGAAGCTTCCAGTGGGGAAAAGGTTGGTCCGTGTTCACGCCGCTGGTCACCTGCTGTCTTACCTGTTTGTGTTTGGATCTCAGAGGGTCCCACATGTTTATGTCACTTCCTGTGATGGGAGGAACTTAAACATCATGCTCTTCAGTCACCGGCAGGACTGAAGATAGAAAACATCACAGATGCTGCTTTTCGGCTTCGACAGAAGCCCTTTTATATGTCAGCCCTCTGACTGGCCAGCATGGCTGCAGAGGCGGGGCTAGATCACCACCTCTTACTCTGGTTCCTGACAGCATTCCGGTCATGTGGCTTCAGTTAGTCAGGAAGCTGGAGGAGGTGCTCCTGATGGTTGTCTTCTCCAGCTCCACCACCAGATGGCAGAATTTTTACTTTTCTGTCAGGAAGCTGTCGACCGACAGAAACAGAACAGCAGAAAGAAGGACCTTTGGATCAGAACTGAGACACCTTTAGGAACCGAGAAAAGTCCAGCTGCTATCAGGACCAACTAGACCCGGAGAACCAACACCAACACAAACGTTCTGGATCTGATGAGGACTGGTTCTGAGATGACAACAAAACTCTGAAGTCTGGAGGAGAAGGGGACCAGAACGGGACCCGGGTTTGGGTTCTGGAGGAATAACGAACCAGAACACCTGGCTGTGTCTCTGGAATGGGTTTGAACTTACGGGCTGGACGGCATTTTTGTCTCGGACTCCGTAATGGCGGTGTCGTTGGGGGCCGTGTGGGGGGGCAGCGGAGACCCTCTCTGGGACCCGGGACTGGAGGTGGTGCTGCCAGGTTCTGATGTCAGCGGGGACGAGGTCTTGCTGTCTGGTCCTGGCGTAGGGCTGGAGGAGGTGCCGGCCGGGGAGAGGGGGGTGTTGGTGGAAGACAGGAACAGGAGGGTGGGTGGGGTGGGGGATGGGGAGGAGGAGAGGAGGTCTGGGAGGTTCTGATTGGACAAGCGGCGGCTCCTGCGTCCGTCCTGCTCAATGGCGGCCATCTTTCTTCTTTCCTTACGGAGATGGGGGGAGGAGTCGTCCACGTCACCATCCTCGTACCGCAGAGCCGTCTGCACATTCACACACATAAAATCAGCTGTTACTGCCATGTGATCCGTCACATGACACAACATGTGACCCACCATGTTAGTAACATGTCTGCTACATCAGTCGGCTGTTATCGCCATGTGACCTGTCATGTGTCTGGTTATTGTCACCTCATAGACGGTGAACTGAGCTCTGAGGTCAGGCTCCACCCCCTTATTGCTCATGTGTTTGCGGATGATGGCCTCCATCCCCAGCTGCTCCAGGCAGTCTGTCACGTCGTAGAAGGAGTCCTGGTCCGGGAGCACGGCCAGAGTCTGACACAGAAAACAAGAGAAAAGCACTCCATTTATTCCAGTTCCTGGTGACGACCAGGTTCAGGACTTTTCCTCTGTCTTACCCCGAATGCCTGAAGTTATTTCTAGTGATGGAAAAACCAAATAAAAAGAGGAAAAAATAAAAAGGCTGGAATAAAATAAATTACAATCAAATAATAAACAAATTAAGAACATATAAAATGCATTATCATATTAAATAAGAGTAAATAAATAAAATAATTAAACAAATTGAAAAAAAGTGCTTTGCAGGTGTGAAGGATTAATCTGTTTTCTAGAGAAAAAAATAAGCCAAACTAAATTCCGTTTTTTTATTTAATCTTTGCATTTCTTTGTGCTGTTTGAAGATTTTTCCTGTTTTAAAAAGATTTCCTCCTCCATCGTACCGGTCGCAGCTGTTCCTGCCACACAGGAATCTGGTGGAAATAAAGTTATTTTCCTGAAGGAAGAGTATGACTTTATTACACCTGCTGAGTTTTCTAGAGTTTTAAATGTTCACATAACCAGTAATTTAGCAGCAGTTCCAGTCTGGTTTAGTCCTTCCTGGTTGGTACGGACCTCCTCCCGCTCTTCCATCCACATGCCTCGGTACATCAGTCTACCAGCAACCCCAGGACTTCAGGGTTGTCCATCCTGTGCTGGTCTAGACTCTAGCTCTGTCTCCAAGCTGCCTTTTCTGAGTAAAATCCTGGAAAAGATGGTTTACCCTCAACTGAAGGACTTCCTGGACCAGCATAAAATGTTGGAGGTATTTCAGTCCAGCTTTAAAACTTCCACAGCACAGAATCAGCTGTAAAGTATTATTTACAACATTTTTAAGTACTATGGAAACTATGTTCTTTTAGATCTACCTGGCCTTGGACACGGCTTACCATAATATCCAGATTTCTGGGCTGGAGCAGTGGGTGGGAGGCTCAGGCTCCGCCCTCCAGTGGACGAAGTCCTGCCTACGACAGGAGCTTCTTTGTGAAGATTGCTGGGGGGCCACACAGCTCTGTTCTTGGGGTTTCGTTTTTTTTTCTGCTACTTTTTGCTACTGGAAATAATTTACACAAATTTGGGATTTTATTCCCTTTCTATGCTGATGACTGTGAAACCTACTCGCCCTCAAGCAGCCGGATGATCGCTCCGTTCAGCCTCTTCTTGGTCTCACTGATGTGAAGTTGTGGATGGCTCTTTTAGAATTTGAACAAACATAAAACTGAAGCGGTTTTATCATCTGGCCCCAGCTGCTCCACCAGAGACCATCCTAAACCGCCACCTCTCTGATCTGACTCCTGACCTGTCTGTTGTGACCAACCTCAGGTTTTATGAGCACGTTAATGTGGTGGTGAAATCATCCTTTATTCATCTGTAAGATTAAAGCTGTCCATTCTAAGCGTGACCTGGACCGTAATCATTAACTTCCGGTGGGATTACTGTAGCTCTGTTAGCAGGAATTAGCCGGGTCCCTCTGCAGGCAGTGCAGTGGCGCCTTTTTTAACCCAAACAAGGAGAGAGCTCATCACTCTGGTGTTTAACTGGCTTCCTGTTTATTTAAAGTTCTTTTATTTGTTATTAAGTCTCTTGGTGGTCTTGCACCTGCATATTTGTCCAACTTGCTGCACCCCAACGTCCCCCTCCTTCCCTCCGGTCAGCTGACTAGATGTTGCTACTGATTCCTAAATCAGCAAAATTGGAGGTGACGGATCTTTTTTCTTAAAGCTCTGGAGCCAGCTTGTCTCGTCTGAAATCCCACGTCTGGCTTTTAACCTGGCGTGGAGCGAGCACAGACTGAACCGCATCCGCTCTGATTTTAGTTTCGTATTACATGTGTTTTATTTCTGTCTGTGCTTCACCTGCCATCCAGCACGTTGGTCGACCATGTGTTGTTCTTTTAAAGTGCTGTATTAATATTTAGATATCCATCCGCTGGCCAAGCTCTGCATGGTCGGTTTATCTGCGGTCAACGTGGATGGTTGTACAACATTTTCACCAGCTGTTTACATCACAGATTAATAACCATGTGACCGTTTATCTCGCTCAGTTTGATGAAGAGGATGATGAAGCTGCTTTCTCAGGACATCTGAGACGCTGTGATGATGCTGTTCTGACATCATTCCATCACCATGACGATGGGTTGATCTCCTCTTTCTTTATTTCTGTCTTTTCATCTTGTTTTCTGTTTCTGACTGTGAAATGGGCCTAAAACCAGAATCTCATCAACCATATTTTACCCCCAGTAGAAGATAAACGACGTTTCAGATCAAACTGCGACATTTGATGGAAAATATCAGCTGATTGTGAATCTATAAAAAGTTGGAAGAGGATGGTAACGATGCTCCCTTTGTTTTTTATCTGACGTTTTTAGGATGCTGTTAGAGGATACTGGTTGGACAGGTTGGAGGGGGACAACAGTGTCCATTGGAGGTCTCTGAACATATAAGGACTATTAGCTGGATCGGAGCAGAACTTTGCTGCCTGGAGCAGCTGGAAGAATCCTGGTAATGTGAAGTTACTGAACGAGTAAACGCCAAACATCAACATTATCAGGTTTATCAGGTTGGAACAAGTTTTTCTGCAGATGGACTGACTGGTTTGTTCCATCCATGTGGTTAAAAGCGGCGTTCTCACAGAACGCAGTCCAGACCTTTCAACAGTACACAACATCTGGAGCATCATGGAAGCAGAAATCCAGCAACCAAGGTCCAGGACTGTAGAGCAGCTAGAATCCTGCATCAGACCAGAATGGGACAACATTCCTCTCCTAAAACTCCAGCAACGGGTCTCCTCACTTCCCAGACGTTTCCAGACATGTTAGAAGAAGAGATGCTACACCATGCTGAACACCACCCTGGAACTACTTTTTACACCATGCTGAACACCACCCTGGAACTACTTTTTACACCATGCTGAACACCACCCTGGAACTACTTTTTACACCGTGCTGAACACCACCCTGGAACTACTTTTTACACCATGCTGAACACCACCCTGGAACTACTTTTTACACCATGCTGAACACCACCCTGGAACTACTTTTTTACACCATGCTGAACATCACCCTGGAACTACTTTTTACACCGTGCTGAACACCACCCTGGAACTACTTTTTACACCATGCTGAACACCACCCTGGAACTACTTTTTACACCGTGCTGAACATCACCCTGGAACTACTTTTTACACCGTGCTGAACACCACCCTGGAACTACTTTTTACACCATGCCGAACACCACCCTGGAACTACTTTTTACACCGTGCCGAACACCACCCTGGAACTACTTTTTACACCATGCCGAACACCACCCTACTACTTTTTACACCGTGCCGAACACCACCCTGGAACTACTTTTAACACCGTGCCGAACACCACCCTGGAACTACTTTTTACACCGTGCCGAACACCACCCTGGAACTACTTTTAACACCGTGCCGAACACCACCCTGGAACTACTTTTTACACCGTGCCGAACACCACCCTGGAACTACTTTTTACACCGTGCCGAACACCACCCTGGAACTACTTTTTACACCGTGCCGAAAACCACCCTGGAACTACTTTTTACACCGTGCCGAACACCACCCTGGAACTACTTTTTACACCGTGCCGAACACCACCCTGGAACTACTTTTTACACCGTGCTGAACATCACCCTGGAACTACTTTTTACACCGTGCCGAACACCACCCTGGAACTACTTTTTACACCGTGCCGAACATCACCCTGGAACTACTTTTTACACCGTGCTGAACACCACCCTGGAACTACTTTTTACACCGTGCTGAACACCACCCTGGAACTACTTTTTACACCGTGCTGAACACCACCCTGGAACTACTTTTTACACCGTGCTGAACACCACCCTGGAACTACTTTTTACACCATGCTGAACACCACCCTGGAACTACTTTTTACACCGTGCTGAACATCACCCTGGAACTACTTTTTACACCGTGCTGAACACCACCCTGGAACTACTTTTTACACCATGCCGAACACCACCCTGGAACTACTTTTTACACCGTGCCGAACACCACCCTGGAACTACTTTTTACACCATGCCGAACACCACCCTACTACTTTTTACACCGTGCCGAACACCACCCTGGAACTACTTTTAACACCGTGCCGAACACCACCCTGGAACTACTTTTTACACCGTGCCGAACACCACCCTGGAACTACTTTTAACACCGTGCCGAACACCACCCTGGAACTACTTTTTACACCGTGCCGAACACCACCCTGGAACTACTTTTTACACCGTGCCGAACACCACCCTGGAACTACTTTTTACACCGTGCCGAAAACCACCCTGGAACTACTTTTTACACCGTGCCGAACACCACCCTGGAACTACTTTTTACACCGTGCCGAACACCACCCTGGAACTACTTTTTACACCGTGCTGAACATCACCCTGGAACTACTTTTTACACCGTGCCGAACACCACCCTGGAACTACTTTTTACACCGTGCCGAACATCACCCTGGAACTACTTTTTACACCGTGCTGAACACCACCCTGGAACTACTTTTTACACCGTGCTGAACACCACCCTGGAACTACTTTTTACACCGTGCTGAACACCACCCTGGAACTACTTTTTACACCGTGCTGAACACCACCCTGGAACTACTTTTTACACCGTGCTGAACACCACCCTGGAACTACTTTTTACACCAAGCTGAACACCACCCTGGAACTACTTTTTACACCGTGCCGAATTTTCCATCACATGGTGAAATGTCTCAGTTTCATCCTCTGGTGTGATGTTTATCTTCTGCTGGGAGTGAAATATGGATGATGAGGTTTATGAATCATTGACTGGTTTTATTCACCAGGTTGTAAAACTTGGCCGTTTTTTTACCTTGTTGATGAGCGTCATGGCGAACATAAGCAGTTCCGTGTCAGCACCGTTTCTCTCCTCCAGAACATCCATCATGTAACTCCACGGCTTCACACCTGCAGCACAAACACACACACCTGAAACGGTAACCATAGCAACAGCACAATTTACCATCACACAGCAGGTTAACCAGTTACCCAACTAACCTTAATGATCGAGCTCTCAGAGCACTATGACACCTTCAAAGTATGCAGAGGAAACTTCATGTCTTTCTCTTAGAAATCTGATTGGTCAGGAGGCGGAGCTTTCACCTGTGTGAAAAAGCTCCGCTTCCTGATCTAGAACTGATTAGTTTCCATTATCAGTTCCCATGGTGATACAACCCAGTAAGAAGTGAACCATCTCCATGAAACTGAAAATTCCAAGCTGAACCTGAAGCTACTGCGATAAAAGGGACCATGCAGCAGAGTTTAGGCTCCAGGTGAGTTTACCTGCGACTCACAAGATTGAAGAAATTCACTTATTTTACTGATCAGCTGATGAGTCTAGATCGATAATCAATGAATTAACATCTCGTCCTGATTTCATATATTGAACCTGCATCATCTACCACGTAGACGAGTGTGTGTGTGTGTGTACCTCTCTTTCCGTCCACCACATTGACGGCGTTGATAAACAGAGGACTGTTGGACTCTGAATACTCAACGAAGACAATGAGCAGCTTTAGAGACGTTTTCACCACCAGACGAGACTGAGAAGACAAAGACATGCTGACATGGTCCAGAGGGGACGCCGAAAACCGACGATGAGGACGAGGAGCTCTGAGGACTCACCAGACTTCCTGTTAGCGCATACAACCACTGCACCGTCTCGTTGTGGTTGATCACTCCATTCATACCGTCCACAAACAGCATGATCTGGCTGAGAGCTGCAGACACAGAAAAGGATGAATGATGGATGGATGGATGGATGCTTGTCAGTAAAGTTGAATAGAAATTTAAGCCATTATTATTATTATGTTCATCAAGACCGGACCTGCAGGACGGGACCTGCAGGACTGACCATCCATCCGGTGGGTTCTACAGGTTTTGGGCTGGGGTGTCAGGTGGAGTCTCACCTCTCAGGATGTAGTTCTGGTAGTTGTGGTCAGCCTCCACTCCGACTTTAATGAAGCAGGTCAGACCTTCAGATGCCACGAACTCTGGAACCAGGTCTTTGTCATCCTGCAGACACCAGACACATGTTTAGAAAACTGATCCCAGTCCAGTGAGAGGAGAAGAGTCTAGCTACTGATGTGGCGCCACCTTGTGGTGGGAGCACTAGGCGTCTTTCACTGGCAGAGCGTAACTGTGGAGAGGGAGTGTAGCTCTGGATTAAGGAGTGGAGGTAGACCGGAGCCGTTTGGGTTATTGTTTTGTAAGCCAGAAGCAGAGCTTTGAATCTGATGCGCTGCAACTGGAAGCCAGTGGAGAGCGATTAGCAGCGGAGTGACATGAACTCTTTTTGGCTGGTTGAAGACCAGACGTGCTGCTGCGTTCTGGATCATCTGCAGAGGTTTAACTGAGCATGCAGGCAGGCCAGCCAGTAAGGAGTTGCAGTAGTCAATGCGAGAAATGACCAGAGCCTGGACCAGGAGCTGGGTCGTGTGTTCAGTCAGGTAGGGTCTGATCCTCCTGATGTTGTAGAGAGCAAATCGGCAAGACCGGGAGACCGAGGCAACATGGTCCTTAAAGGTCAGCTGGTTGTCTACCATGACACCAAGATTCCTGGTAGAAGATGTAGGCACAAGCGTGATGGAGTCAAGCTGCACACTTATCTGTGGCGGTATTTAGCACAGCTACTCACTAGACATTACTGTACTAGTTCACTGAATCCTAGGAGAACTTTATTCATTCCTAGGACGACACGATTAGTTCCTAAAGCTACATCACAAATTTCAATGACTATTTCACTAGTTCTTAAGATTATGTCACTAATTCCTGAGACTACATCATTAGTGCCTAGGACTATTTCACTAAATCCTAGGACTACTTTACTTATTCCTAGATGAACTTGGCTGTTATCCTCTGGTTTTCATTTAATGTGGTTTTCTTTTAGGAGTATTTGTGGAGATATATTAATTTATTTTTGGTCATTTCAACCAGGAGACGGAAAATAGGTTTTGTTGTTGATGAAAAAGTTAAATAAAAAATAAAATGATGTGATTTTACCTGGAATAGCTGTTTGAGGGAGAAGAGCGACCGTCTGAGCTCCGGACCCTGAGAGTTGTACAGCTTCTCTGAAAAAGAAGAAACAGGAAGTGACATCATTCCTGGGGCAGGTAAATGGTCGGATGCAGGGATTTCCAATTCTGGTCCTCGTGAGCTACTGTCCTGCAGGTTTTGGACTCTACCCTGATGCAACACACCAGACTCACTGGGTCATTGACCGGCTTGTGCAGAGGTGTGTTGTAGTAGGAGACATCTAAAACCTGCAGGACAGTAGCTCACGAGGACCAGAGTTGGAGACCCCTGGTCTGATGCATAGCTTTTAGGAAGTGCTGAACATGCAGCTGCTGGAGCTGGAGCAATCAGAACAGATGCGACGGAACCAGAACCTGTAATGAGCTCGACACACGAGAGGCGACCAACGGCAGCAGCGCCGTGCATCGCGCTCTAAGATCGCTTCTCTCCAAGAAATTTGATTGGGTATGATATTGGTGGGGATTTTGACATTTTCAAACCAGTCCCTGACGTGACAAAGTTTAACAGATGGAGAGTCAGAAGATTTTGCACAAATTAACAGAAATCTTGCTCTTTACTGTATAAAAAAAAAACTCTGAGTTCATCCAAGTTTACAAAATAGGAAACAGCCTCGTGAATATCATTTGATGGACCTCAAGGCTGATCCAGATCAATCCAGAACCTACGTTTGGACTAATTCACTCTGGCGCCACGCGGCTGCCTTTTATTAAGATAAAATATTCTTCCATGTTCAAAGTGTTTGCAGACGGCGCCGTCTAGCCTGCTGTCATTGGTCAGTCCATGAAGCCCCTTGCTGGTTGGCTGTAGTACAACAGCAACAAAAATTGAACATTTTTCTATTTTCTCGTGTCGCATCGCAAGCCCAGATTGCGGCTATCCCGGATTGGGGTTAATCCAGATTAACCCAGATTGCTTTCATTAGAGGAAATGCTCATTACTTCAGTAACTTCCAGACTTTTGCAGCCTTATCTTGTGTCCCAGGGTTTTTTCCAGGGTGAAGGACTCTAAAATGTGACGTCTCTCCTGGTGGTGGAAACAGTGAAATTAGCTTGAAGTAAACATCGGTAACTGGGCGGACTGATGAGCCTGATGCTTGGTGAAGGTCGGCGCTATGAGGGCTTCTAGTTTATTATTTTTTAGCTTTAAAATGTTCATTTGATTCCTTTTTCCTTTATTAATGTCTACTTTCTTCTCATGACAAGTTTTCTAATTTAATTCTAAACCAAAGTAAAGACATCACTATTTTATTTGGTTTCTGAGACGGTGTTCGTACTCAGACAGGAGGACAAACTAATGTTTTCAGTTCTCTGGTTTAGCGTGGGAACCAGGTCTTAGTGGGTCCAGATGTTTACTGAGCCGTAAACAGGAAGCAGCATCAGTTTATTTCTCAGAAAATAGACGTTTGCAGATCCCAGTCCTTCTGCTCCACCTCAGTAAAGCAGCTCTGTCTGCATGCAGAGGGACACTGGGACCAGCAGAGGGACACTGGGACAAGAAGCAGGTCACTGGGACCAGCAGAGGGACACTGGGACCAGCAGAGTGACACTGGGACCAGCAGAGGGACACTGGGACCAGCAGAGTGACACTGGGACCAGCAGAGTGACACTGGGACCAGCAGAGGGACACGGGGACCAGCAGAGTGACACTGGGACCAGCAGAGGGACACTGGGACCAGCAGAGGGACACGGGGACCAGTAGCTGTCCCACATACAGCTGACAGAGTTTCGTGCTGCTGTCAAATGAACCGACTCACATTCTACTGGAAGATGTGAGATTCCCTGAACTAATGAAACAGATTAATCTGCTGTCCAGAACCTGGGACCTGGACCAGAACCTGCTCGTCAGCATAGAAAGTGGACACTGAGGATTCTAAAATTTCATAAAACTTCATAGAATTGTCGTTCTGTTAAAACCAGAAAACTGTTCAGTGTCTTTTCAGACTAAAAGTTTCATCCTTCATGAGCTGTTTCATGACGGTGGGCCTGAGTTACCGGCCTCCGAAGTAACCAGACCAGAACTAGGAAATGGACCAGAACCTGGAAACAGATCTGTAGAGCAACAAACTGTGAGGATCCAGCCTTCCTCTTTCTGTACTCATCATCATCAGGCAGGGCGTGCAGACATGATCATCACAGCATGAAGACGATGAATCCTCCTGAAGGAGGAAAGTTCCTCTACTTTAGTCTCCATGATGCAATTTGAGTTTCAGCTTCAACCAATCAGGTTTCATTCCTCCGACAGTCAACAGTTAAGTCTCCTCCCACCAGTCAGAGAGGACGATGACTCACCCAGACATCCAGCTCAGAGCCAAGATGGCCGCCAGCCAGCCTCGGATGGAGCTATAAGTGTTTTATGACGCAGTGTGGAGATCCTCTGTCCCACTCTGGACCATATGAAGGCCAAAAGATTCATGTTGCCGTGACGCCGTCTGAAACCAGTCTGACCAGAGAAACGATCAGATCTATAGGCTTAACATGTTTACTCCAACAGCTGATTTTATTTTTTATTTGTCTACTTAATCGGGACAGAGCAGGTTAATGAACATCAGTGCAAAGTCTGACGTAAACATGCCGGATTATAGTTAAAGATGTCCATCCCCGGTCCCAGAGCAGGACAGAAGACCAAACACCCGGTCCCAGAGCAGGACAGAAGACCAAACACCCGGTCCCAGAGCAGGACAGAAGACCAAACATCACCAAAGAAGAAGACATTAAACAATAAAAAAAACAAGCAACGATACACGTAACACAAGAACTAGAACATGATCACAGGTTTGATCTTCTAGACATTATTCCAGGTAAATTATTCCAGAACCGACTTCCTCCCCAACTACCAGAAAGGGGGGAGACTACAGTAAATTCATGTGATTTGAAGAACCTAAATAAATGTATAAATGTGGACCAACCAGGGAATCGGAAATATTGTCTTTATAATGAAGAATGAAAATTTGAGTTAAAACAAACATTAACTAAGCTGGTTATTCTGTAAAACTCAAGAACATTGATCTGGAACCAGATTCAGGTCATCTTCAAGAATAAATCGGATAAAGTTCTCTGGGATGAACACATTTAGTAAATTAATAAATAAAAATTATAATTGATAATAATTAATAAAAAATAACTGACATGTAAACATAAATAATTATTAATCTGATGGTGAGGGACAGCATTGGCAAAACACCTGGAGACTCTGGCTTTTAAAATCACCAACCAAGTTTGTAACCTTGGAGTGTTGATAGACTCAGACCTGACTTTCAGCAGCCACATCAAAGCTTCACTAAGAAGCTTTTTACCAGCTTAGAAACATCAACAGAATTAAAAGTTTAGTCTCCCAGAAAGACCAAGAGAAACTCATCCATGCATTCATCTCCAGTAGACTGGATTACTGTAATGGTCTGTTAACAGGACTTCCTAAAAAGAGCATTAAACATCTGCAGCTCATCCAGAACGCTGCTGCTAGAGTTTTAACCAGGACTAAGAGATCTGAACACATCACACCAGTTTTGAAATCTTTACACTGGTTTCCAGTCAGTCACAGAATAGATTTTAAAACCCTTCTGATCATTTACAAATCCCAGAACGGTTTAGACCCAGAATACATCTGTGATATGTTCAGAGATTATAAACCTAGCAGAGCTCTGAGATCCAAAGACTCTGGTCAACTAGTCCAAACCAGAGTCCAGACCAGAGTCCAGATTAAACATGGAGAAGCAGCATTTAGCTGTTATGCTGCAAACAAGTGGAACAAACTGCCAGTGGAGATTAAACTTTCACCAAATGTAGACATTTTTAAATCCAGGTTAAAAACATTTCTTTTTTCATGCGACTATGCATGAAATCTGCACGGTAACTTTTTAAACTTATCTTGCTTTTAATCATTTTAATGTAATTTATTATTTTATTGTGATTATGTGTTGATGCCTTTCACTATTCTAAATATCTGTAATATCTTTGTTTTATGTAAAGCACTTTGAATTGTCCTGTACATGAAATGTGCTATATAAATAAACTGCCTTGCCTTGCCTTGAGTTTTAATTTTGTAAATTAAATAAAAAAAAGTGAAATTTTCAGATTATGACTGAACCTGTCACTAACTAGTAGCCGCTGCCATTAACTAGCAGCAACTGTCACTAACAAGTAGTCTTTGTCATTAACTAGTAGCAACACTGACTGCAGAAGCTGGACCAGGACTCTGACTGCAGAAGCTGGACCAGGACTCTGACTGCAGAAGCTGGACCAGGACTCTGACGGCAGAAGCTGGACCAGGACTCTGACGGCAGAAGCTGGACCAGGACTCTGACGGCAGAAGCTGGACCAGGACACTGACTGCAGAAGCTGGACCAGGACTCTGACTGCAGAAGCTGGACCAGGACTCTGACGGCAGAAGCTGGACCAGGACACTGACGGCAGAAGCTGGACCAGGACACTGACTGCAGAAGCTGGACCAGGACACTGACTGCAGAAGCTGGACCAGGACTCTGACGGCAGAAGCTGGACCAGGACTCTGACGGCACAAGCTGGACCAGGACACTGACGGCAGAAGCTGGACCAGGACACTGACTGCAGAAGCTGGACCAGGACTCTGACTGCAGAAGCTGGACCAGGACTCTGACGGCAGAAGCTGGACCAGGACTCTGACGGCAGAAGCTGGACCAGGACTCTGACGGCAGAAGCTGGACCAGGACTCTGACTGCAGAAGCTGGACCAGGACTCTGACTGCAGAAGCTGGACCAGGACTCTGACTGCAGAAGCTGGACCAGGACTCTGACTGCAGAAGCTGGACCAGGACTCTGACTGCAGAAGCTGGACCAGGACATGGACATGCTAACACCACGCTAAAATCATGCCAATACCATGCTAACATCATGCTAACACTGCACTAACATCATGCTAACACCATGCTAATATCATACCAACACTGCGCTAACATCATGCTAACACCATGCTAATATCATACCAACACTGCGCTAACATCATGCTAACACCATGCTAATATCATGCCAACACTGCGCTAACATCATGCTAAGACCATGCTAATATCATGCCAACACTGCGCTAACATCATGCTAACACCATGCTAATATCATGCCAACACTGCGCTAACATCATGCTAACACCATGCTAATATCATACCAACACTGCGCTAACATCATGCTAACACCATGCTAATATCATACCAACACTGCGCTAACATCATGCTAACACCATGCTAATATCATGCCAACACTGCGCTAACATCATGCTAACACCATGCTAATATCATGCCAACACTGCGCTAACATCATGCTAACACCATGCTAATATCATGCCAACACTGCGCTAACATCATGCTAACACCATGCTAATATCATGCCAACACTGCGCTAACATCATGCTAACACCATGCTAATATCATGCCAACACTGCGCTAACATCATGCTAACACCATGCTAATATCATGCCAACACTGCGCTAACATCAGTCGCCTGCGGCTCATCCACACCTCATTAACTACGTATTTTCAAAAATTAGTGCTACTCTCAGCTCAGGTCTCTGTTATAGTTTTTACTGAGTGCACTAAAGGAAATATTTGTTATGAAATAATCTTGTACGGCTTCGGTGGTTTAGATCTCTGATAATGGAATGATGTCACACAGCAGCTGATGGATCAGAGTGATCAGCTAATAGACAGACGAGTTTCCTTCCACTGATCTATAAACCAATCAGGGCGCACCCTTTGGTCTTCAGGCCAGAGCCTCCTGAATGCTCGAAGGCCCGTTTTAAAAGCCGGGGAGACCTGGCTTTCAGACTCTGGAATGACTCTGTGGACTCTTATAAAAAGCAGGTGAAAACGATCTTTTGGGGGAAAGCTTTTGGTTGATGGTTCTTTTTTTATTTAATGGGATTATTAGATTGTTTTATTGCAGCCATTTAACGTCCAGCAGTTTGTGATTTTTATCTGAGAAAAGTGCTTTATAAATAAACTTTACTTACTAAACTTTACCAAACCGTATCGATTTATTCTATGACGTTTAAGTGGGCTGCGGCCCAAAGCTGGGGAGAAAAAAAACAAACAAACAAGAAAACAAAATACCTGCAGCAGGTGAGGCAAAGCCATTCGGCAAGGCCGGTTCTTCTCTGGCTGGGACTTCTAAACGCTTGTTTTAGCCTCAGTAAATAGTGTAGGTTGGCATTACAGTATAAATTTTATTGCCTTCTTTCCATGTGCACGTGCTTCTTCACACTCAACATCAGCGTGCATGTGGTTGATACTACTGCAGAACCTGTTTCCCTCTGTAAACTCTGCTGGACGTTCCTCTGCAGCTGCTGAAGAAACCGCTTTGAGATGTCTGGGTTTCAGCGGATTCTTCATGATGTGGATGTTTATTCCGACATAGTCCTGTATAATTTGAAGTCCAGCATGGACCCGCCTCTGCAAACCAGCCATTACTTCCACAAATTAGAACTGTCATTAGAACTAAAACTATATCGAGATATCGTATATCGTGATTCAGGTGAAAAAAATATTGAGATATGAAATTTACCGCCCAGCCCTATGCTAACACCATGCTAACATCATGCTAGCATCATCCTAACATCATGCCATCACCATACTAGCATCATGCTAACACTGTGCTAACGCCATGAATGTCATACTAACATTAGCTGTGTCCCAATTCAGCGTCTATGCATTTCGAAGTGCAGGTTCAACGGTTACGTACGTCACAGTGGCGCCAAGCACATGTGGAAGGCTGCTCTGAATCAACCCGACAAACCCGAAGGCTGCTGGTGGTGGATCCTTTGTGGCCTGTTTTTTTCAGTTTTTTCTTTATAACTCAGTCAGTGTTTACGTTCACTGAAGTGTCCTCTGATATGCAGACTTAGTCATTTCAGAGGTTTAAGTGGTTCAATGTCCTATGTAGCTGCTATGGGAAATTCTCATCGGCTCGGTAGGCCACATAGACTACATAGAACATTCCATAGCCTACGTAGACTGTGTACTACGTCTGTGAAGTGTGAAGACCCTGAATTGGGACACACTCATTGTGACTCACTCACACGGATCTAACATCATGCTAATGTAATGCTAACATCATGCTAATGTCATGCTAACATCATGCTAATTTCATGTTAACACTGTGATCACACCATGCTAACGTCATGCTAACATCATGCTAATGTCATGTTAACACCATGCTAATGTCATGCTAACATCATGCTAATTTCATGTTAACACTGTGATCACACCATGCTAACGTCATGCTAACATCATGCTAATGTCATGTTAACACCATGCTAACGTCATGCTAACATCATGCTAATGTCATGTTAACATCATGCTAATGTCATGCTAACGTCATGCTAACATCATGCTAATGTCATGTTAACACCATGCTAACGTCATGCTAACATCATGCTAATTTCATGTTAACACTGTGATCACACCATGCTAACGTCATGCTAACATCATGCTAATGTCATGTTAACACCATGCTAATGTCATGCTAACATCATGCTAATTTCATGTTAACACTGTGATCACACCATGCTAACGTCATGCTAACATCATGCTAACGTCATGCTAACATCATGCTAATGTCATGTTAACACAGTTGTCACTGCTCACTGCTAAAAAAAAATTCTAATAATTTGTGTGTGACCTAAAACACACTTTCAGTCTGGGTCTAAACTTTTAGCAACAGTTAGAAATAAATGACTTTTTACAGTAGCTGATGTCTGTCAGTTTTCAGCCCTTATGAGGATACTCAGGGTTAATCTGGGTTAAACTGGGTCCAGTGGTTTTCTCCATGTCAGCTGCTGGTGTTTCCTCAGAAGTGAACACTTCTGATGAGTAATGGACATGCCTCCATCACCCTAAACACAGTGAAAGGAGGAAGTATGCTGGGAAGTCCCCTCCAGCAGGAAGGGTGGGGTCATGCCAGGCGGGTGGGGGTGGGTATGACGGGGGAGGAACTCTGGGATAGTTCAGTGTCTCCCAGGAGATAGCAGACGGAGAAAAACCGGAGGCAGATCTCTGCAGCTTCAGGACACTGATCTCAAAGAAGAAGAAATTGGGCAGGTTCTGCAGCAGCTGGATCAGGACTGGAGATATTTAAAGAATCCTCTAAGACGCAGGACAAAGAAAGAAATTGTGATGGTGGTGGTGGGGTGGGGGGGTGTGGGGGTTGTTTCAGCTTACAAAAATGGAGAAGAGAAAACACAAAGATGTCACCAATCTTAAAGCAAAATGACCAAAGCCAACAGAAAGCAGGATCATATGAGGAGACAGAAACTCTGCTGCATTCTTTAAAACCCTTAAAGGCCGTAAAATGAAGCCTGTTGGTGTTTAACTCGACCGCGAACAGGAACACAACAACAACTGGCTGCGATAAGCTCAGATAGGAGCTAAAAATAAAAACCAGAGCAGACTGGAGCACACTCTGGACAGGAACACTGACTGTTTATCAGTCAGAAAACACTCCTCCACAGAACCAGAACCAGAACCAGAACCAACATGCTGAATCAATGATTAATTCTTCTCGGCTGCTAAAAAACGTTTTTTGTGTTTTTTTATTTTTTAATGAAATGCTCAGATTCACCTGGAACTCTGGAGTCATCTTCATCAGCATTACTCCCATCATTAAAGAAGCTTCATCTCTACGGGTTAACAAAGGCAGCTGATAACCAGCAGGAAACCAACTAATAACCAGCTGATAACCAGCTGAAATAGAAGAGAAAACACAATAAACTGGATCCTCACACTTCCTATAACTATTATGTTTACTTATGTTTGTTTATTCTGACAACATGTCCATTTCATCCAAACACACACAGAAGCAGCTGAGATTAGAACCAGCAACCTTCCTGCTGGGAGGCAGCGAACCACACGCTGATGTCCCACTCAAGTCTCCATTAATATTAGAATTATTATTCTCATCATCATCATCACATCATCACCATCATCATCACCATCATCATCATCATCCTTCCTCCTCCATGCATCAGGAGACAGTGTTGTTAGTAACAAACTGACCCTGGATCAGAGGAGCACATTTCCCATAATGCATCTCAAACATGGTCGCCACAGAACACCAGCTGTCCGTCCACCGATCAGGATCAGTGATCAGGTGATCACTATTTCCATTTATCAGCTGACTGCTCACAGTTCTGTGTGTACCAGAATATGCACGCACACACACCGGAACCTTATTTTTGTTACTGTAAGGTAAATGTTGGCGTGTACCTGGTGGTTCCTTTAATCTGTGGAGGCAGGTGAGTGCAGTAGTCCAATCAGGCTTTTCCACCTGAGGCAGCTAGCTAAGCTAAAGCCACACTGTCCAGCTAATATCTTTGCTTCTCTATGTCTTCTTGTTGCTAGCTTCTCTACGTCGGCTTCTTTTTGCTAGCTTCTCTACGTCTTCTTGTTACTAGCTTCTCTACGTCGGCTTCTTGTTGCTAGCTTCTTTAAGTCTGCTTCTTGTTGCTAGCTTCTCTACGTCGGCTTCTTGTTGCTAGCTTCTCTAAGTCTGCTTCTTTTTGCTAGCTTCTCTACGTCTTCTTGTTACTAGCTTCTCTACGTTGGCTTCTTGTTGCTAGCTTCTCTACGTCGGCTTCTTGTTGCTAGCTTCTCTACGTCGGCTTCTTTTTGCTAGCTTCTCTACGTCTTCTTGTTACTAGCTTCTCTACGTCGGCTTCTTGTTGCTAGCTTCTCTATGTCGGCTTCTTGTTGCTAGCTTCTCTACCTCTTCTTGTTGCTAGCTTCTCTACGTCGGCTTCTTGTTGCTAGCTTTTCTACGTCGGCTTCTTGTTACTAGCTTCTCTACGTCGGCTTCTTGTTGCTAGCTTCTCTACGTTGGCTTCTTTTTGCTAGCTTCTCTACGTCTTCTTGGTGCTAACTTCTCTACGTTTGCTTCTTGTTGCTAGCTTCTCTACGTCTTCTTGTTGCTAGCTTCTCTACGTCGGCTTCTTTTTGCTAGCTTCTCTACGTCGGCTTCTTTTTGCTAGCTTCTCTACGTCTTCTTGTTACTAGCTTCTCTACGTTTGCTTCTTGTTGCTAGCTTTTCTACGTCTTCTTGTTGCTACCTTCTCTACGTCGGCTTCTTGGTGCTAGCTTCTCTACGTCTTCTTGTTACTAGCTTCTCTACGTCGGCTTCTTGGTGCTAGCTTCTCTACGTTTGCTTCTTGTTGCTAGCTTCTCTTCGTCTTCTTGTTGCTAGCTTCTCTACGTCTTCTTGTTGCTAGCTTCTCTACGTCGGCTTCTTTTTGCTAGCTTCTCTACGTCTTCTTGTTACTAGCTTCTCTACGTTTGCTTCTTGTTGCTAGCTTCTCTACGTCTTCTTGTTACTAGCTTCTCTACGTTTGCTTCTTGTTGCTAGCTTTTCTACGTCTTCTTGTTGCTAGCTTCTCTACGTCGGCTTCTTGTTGCTAGCTTCTCTACGTCTTCTTGTTACTAGCTTCTCTACGTCGGCTTCTTGTTGCTAGCTTCTCTATGTCGGCTTCTTGTTTCTAACAGGATCCGATTCAAAGTCCTGCTCTTTGTTTTTAAAGCACTGAACGGCTGAGCTCCTTCTACCTGTCTGAGCTCCCATTTATTCATGCTGCAGCAGGATCCGTGAGATCCAGCTCCCGTTCCAAGGACCAGATTGAAGTCTGGAGGTGAGGGAGCCTTTTCTGTGGCAGGTCCAGACTCTGGACTCTGGACAGCCTCCCTCTCAGTGTTAGACCTGCTCACTGTAACTGCCTGGCCTTTACCACGTCGACCTGAACATTTTCTCTCTTTAACGGTCCCAGTCGTTGTTGTCTTACGTGTGTTTAATGATTTTAATTTCTCTACTACTGCCTTGCTTTATTTTATTGCTCTATTAGTCTTCACTTGATTTTATTGTAGGTGTGCTGTGGTTTGTAAAGCATGTTGGGCAGCAGGACCTACTGGAAACGTGATTTATAAATAAACCTGACACACACATCTGGATGTGCAGAAATGAATCCTCCCTCCATCCTGCAGAGCTGCAGGGAATGTCTGGGAATGAATCAGGATTAAATGCTGAGCTATGCTCCATCCTGGACACGCAGAGAGTCAGACTCAGAGAGGGAATCCTTCCAGCTGACCGTGGTGGAGGTGTGGAAGGAGGGAAAGAAGAGAGCGTGTGCTGACTGACTGTTTCCCCTGACTCATCAGGGCTGTGCAGCAGGAGAAGATGGAGGAGGATAATTACCCAGGATGGAGTGGACGCGCACGGAGAGCTGAGTCCTCAGGATCAGGATGGGCTTCTTTCCCTTCCTGTGGAAAGAGAGCAGACAGACGGTTGGAGATCCCACCAACTGATCCAAGGTCAGTTTCCACACAGGGCCATGCAGACTGCGGCTGAATGGGATTACAGGATGGAAAGAACGAGAGAAGGCTGGAGCTTAATAAAAAAAAGTCTCAGACCTCCTCACAGATTCCAGGATTTTCACATAAACCAACCAGTTTAACCCTTAAAACTCCAGCAGATCTCTTCTACCATCAGTCCCCAGGAGCGGTGGTGTGTATCTCTGTGGGGTAAATGTGATGGATATTTAACCCTTTAGCTGATCTACAGAAGTTTTCCAGACATTTCTATCCCGTCCAGGAGGTTTACAATCCAGCCACTAAATGTAGTTTTATTCAGAGACTCTATCTGGTAAATCCACAATGATCCATGATAACAGCATTATTTATCACATTTCATCATAAAAACATCACCATCACTACTATGTTGCTAAGAGACCTCTATTTAGACCTGGACATGATGATGAAGCCACTTCCTGTCAGACTTTCCACCAATCAGAGAGCTTAGATTGACGGTAACGTCCAATCAGGAGCAGCCAAAGATCAACCAGTGAGCAGAAAGTTCTATGTGTGTGTGAAAAGAAGAAAAATAATGCTCCTCTATGGCTGGAATAAAGCCAAGAAGACGTTTCTGATGCACCGGTGGCGCCACAAAGCAGCTGAGCTGGAGTTGGTTTAGTGAGGGATAGCAGGTAAATAGTAGCAGGAATAACTGGAAATGAGGAAAAAGTGGAAACATGGAAATAGTTTCTGTTGTCTGTTTGTTTCAATAACAATATTTTTTCTCCTGAAAGCCAAGACTTGAGAGAACGATGAGATGAGAAAAGGTTTGGTCACTGTTGGTCTGTGTGTTATTTCTACAAAGTTCTGTTAGTAATAAATTCTGCTTTCCTTCTTCTGGTCGACCTTTATGCTGCTACATCTATTCATACATTCATTTTACATCATTTTACCTCCCAGTCTGACAGCTGCTACACACTGGTTTATACTGGATTAAAAGCTGCTACACACTGGTTTATACTGGGATTAAAAGCTGCTACACACTGGTTTATACTGGGATTAAAAGCTGCTACACACTGGTTTATACTGGGATTAAAAGCTGCTACACACTGGTTTATACTGGGATTAAAAGCTGCTACACACTGGTTTATACTGGGATTAAAAGCTGCTACACACTGGTTTATACTGGGATTAAAAGCTGCTACAGACTGGTTTATACTGGGATTATAAGCTGTTACAGACTGGTTTATACTGGGATTAAAAGCTGTTACAGACTGGTTTATACTGGGATTAAAAGCTGTTACAGACTGGTTTATACTGGGATTAAAAGCTGCTACAGACTGGTTTATACTGGGATTAAAAGCTGTTACAGACTGGTTTATACTGGGATTAAAAGCTGTTACAGACTGGTTTATACTGGGATTAAAAGCTGTTACAGACTGGTTTATACTGGGATTAAAAGCTGCTACAGACTGGTTTATACTGGGATTAAAAGCTGTTACAGACTGGTTTATACTGGGATTAAAAGCTGCTACAGACTGGTTTATACTGGGATTAAAAGCTGCTACAGACTGGTTTATACTGGGATTAAAAGCTGCTACAGACTGGTTTATACTGGGATTAAAAGCTGCTACAGACTGGTTTATACTGGGATTAAAAGCTGCTACAGACTAGTTATACTGGGATTAAAAAGCTGCTACAGACTGGTTTATACTGGGAATAAAAGCTGCTACAGACTGGTTTATACTGGGAATAAAAGATGCTACAGACTGGTTTATACTGGGATTAAAAGCTGCTACACACTGGTTTATACTGGGATTAAAAGCTGCTACAGACTGGTTTATACTGGGATTAAAGCTGCTACAGACTGGTTTATACTGGGATTAAAAGCTGCTACAGACTAGTTTATACTGGGGATTAAAAGCTGCTACAGACTGGTTTATACTGGGAATAAAAGATGCTACAGACTGGTTTATACTGGGATTAAAAGCTGCTACACACTGGTTTATACTGGGATGAAAAGCTGCTACAGACTGGTTTATAGTGGGATTAAAAGCTGCTACAGACTGGTTTATACTGGGATTAAAAGCTGCTACAGACTAGTTTATACTGGGATTAAAAGCTGCTACAGACTGGTTTATACTGGGAATAAAAGCTGCTACAGACTGGTTTATACTGGGAATAAAAGATGCTACAGACTGGTTTATACTGGGATTAAAAGCTGTTACAGACTGGTTTATACTGGGATTAAAAGCTGCTACAGACTGGTTTATACCGGGATTAAAAGCTGCTACAGACTGGTTTATACTGGGATTAAAAGCTGCTACAGACTGGTTTATACTGGGATTAAAAGCTGCTACAGACTGGTTTATACTGGGATTAAAAGCTGTTACACACTGGTTTATACTGGGATTAAAAGCTGCAACAGACTGGTTTATACTGGGATTAAAAGCTGTTACAGACTGGTTTATACTGGGATTAAAAGCTGTTACAGACTGGTTATACTGGGATTAAAAGCTGTTACAGACTGGTTTATACTGGGATTAAAAGCTGTTACAGACTGGTTTATACTGGGATTAAAAGCTGCTACAGACTGGTTTATACTGGGATTAAAAGCTGTTACAGACTGGTTTATACTGGGATTAAAAGCTGTTACAGACTGGTTTATACTGGGATTAAAAGCTGTTACAGACTGTTTATACTGGGATTAAAAGCTGCTACAGACTGGTTTATACTGGGATTAAAGGCTGTTACAGACTGGTTTATACTGGGATTAAAAGCTGCTACAGACTGGTTTATACTGGGATTAAAAGCTGCTACAGACTGGTTTATACTGGGATTAAAAGCTGCTACAGACTGGTTTATACTGGGATTAAAAGCTGCTACAGACTGGTTTATACTGGGATTAAAGCTGCTACAGACTAGTTTATACTGGGATTAAAAGCTGCTACAGACTGGTTTATACTGGGAATAAAAGCTGCTACAGACTGGTTTATACTGGGAATAAAAGATGCTACAGACTGGTTTATACTGGGATTAAAAGCTGCTACACACTGGTTTATACTGGGATTAAAAGCTGCTACAGACTGGTTTATACTGGGATTAAAAGCTGCTACAGACTGGTTTATACTGGGATTAAAAGCTGCTACAGACTAGTTTATACTGGGATTAAAAGCTGCTACAGACTGGTTTATACTGGGAATAAAAGATGCTACAGACTGGTTTATACTGGGATTAAAAGCTGCTACACACTGGTTTATACTGGGATGAAAAGCTGCTACAGACTGGTTTATAGTGGGATTAAAAGCTGCTACAGACTGGTTATATACTGGGATTAAAAGCTGCTACAGACTGGTTTATACTGGGATTAAAAGCTGCTACAGACTGGTTTATACTGGTATTAAAAGCTGCTACAGACTGGTTTATACTGGGAATAAAAGATGCTACAGACTGGTTTATACTGGGATTAAAAGCTGCTACAGACTCGTTTTGTACGGGTATTAAAAGCTGCTACAGACTGGTTTATACTGGGATTAAAAGCTGCTACAGACTGGTTTATACTGGATTTAAAAGCAGCTACAGACTGGTTTATACTGGGATTAAAAGCTGCTACAGACTGGTTTATACTGGGAATAAAAGATGCTACAGCCTGGTTTATACTGGATTAAAAGCTGCTACAGACTGGTTTATACTGGGATTAAAAGCTGCTACAGACTGGTTTATACTGGGAATAAAAGATGCTACAGACTGGTTCTATACTGGGAATAAAAGCTGCTACAGACTGGTTTATACTGGGATTAAAAGCTACTACAGACTGGTTTATACTGGGATTAAAAGCTGGCTACAGACTGGTTTATACTGGGATTAAAAGCTGCTACAGACTGGTTTATACTGGGATTAAAAGCTGCTACAGACTGGTTTATACTGGGATTAAAAGCTGCTTAGCAGACTGATTAAAATGCTGTTCAGAATGGTTTATACTGGGATTAAAAGTTGCTACGACTGGTTTTAACTGGATTAAAAAGCTGCTACAGACTGGTTTATACTGGGATTAAAAAGCTGTTACAGACTGGTTTATACTGGAATTAAAAGCTGCTACAGACTGGTTTATATTGGGAATAAAAGATGCTACAGACTGGTTACTACTGGGATTAAAAGCTGTTACACACTGGTTTATACTGGGATTAAAAGCTGCTACAGACTGGTTTATACGGGATTAAAAGCTGCTACCACTGGTTTATACTGGATTAAAAGCTGCTACAGACTGGTTTATACTGGGAATAAAAGATTCTACAGACTGGTTTATACTGGGATAAAAGCTGTTACAGACTGGTTTATACTGGATGAAAAGCTGCTACAGACTGGTTTATAGTGGGATCAAAAAGCTGCTACACACTGGTTTATACTGGGATTAAAAGCTGCTACAGACTGGTTTATACTGGGATTAAAAGCTGTTACAGACTGGTTTATACTGGGATTAAAAGCTGCTACAGACTGGTTTATACTGGGAATAAAAGATGCTACAGACTGGTTTATACTGGGATTAAAAGCTGCTACAGACTGGTTTATACTGGATTAAAAGCTGCTACAGACTGGTTTATACTGGGATTAAAAGCTGTTACAGTACTGGTTTATACTGGGATTAAAAGCTGCTACAGACTGGTTTATACTGGGATTAAAAGCTGCTACAGACTGGTTTATACTGGGATTAAAAGCTGCTACAGACTGGTTTATACTGGGAATAAAAGATGCTACAGACTGGTTTATACTGGGATTAAAAGCTCATACACACTGGTTTATACTGGGATTAAAAGCTGCTACAGACTGGTTTATACTGGGATTAAAAGCTGTTACAGACTGGTTTATACTGGGATTAAAAGCTGCTACAGACTGGTTTATACTGGGAATAAAAATGGCTACAGACTGGTTTATACTGGGATTAAAAGCTGTTACAGACTGGTTTATACTGGGATTAAAAGCTGCTACAGACTGGTTTATACTGGGATTAAAAGCTGCTACAGACTGGTGTTATACTGGGATTAAAAGCTGCTACAGACTGGTTTATACTGGATTAAAAGCTGCTACAGACTGGTTTATACTGGGATTAAAAGCTGCTACAGACTGGTTCATACTGGGATTAAAAGCTGTTACAGACTGGTTATACCGGGATTAAAAGCTGCTACAGACTGGTTTATACTGGGATTAAAAGCTGCTACAGACTGGTTTATACCGGGATTAAAAGCTACTACAGACTGGTTTATACTGGGATTAAAAGCTGCTACAGACTGGTCTATACTGGGATTAAAAGCTACTACAGACTGGTTTATACTGGGATTAAAAGCTGCTACAGACTGGTTTATACTGGGATTAAAAGCTGCTACAGACTGGTTTATACCGGGATTAAAAGCTGCTACAGACTGGTTTATACTGGGATTAAAAGCTGCTACAGACTGGTTTATACCGGGATTAAAAGCTACTACAGACTGGTTTATACTGGGATTAAAAGCTGCTACAGACTGGTCTATACTGGGATTAAAAGCTACTACAGACTGGTTTATACTGGGAATAAAAGCTGCTACAGACTGGTTTATATTTGGATTAAAAGCTGCTACAGACTGGTTTATACTGGGATTAAAAGCTGCTACAGACTGGTTTATACTGGGAATAAAAGATGCTACAGACTGGTTCATAGTGGGATTAAAAGCTGCTACAGACTCGTTTTGTACGGGGAATAAAAGATGCTACAGACTGGTTTATACTGGGAATAAAAGATGCTACAGACTGGTTTATACTGGGATTAAAAGCTGCTACAGACTGGTTTATACTGGGATTAAAAGCTATTACAGACTGGTTTATACTTGGATTAAAAGCTGCTCCAGACTGGTTTATACTGGGATTAAAAGATGCTACAGACTGGTTTATACTGGGATTAAAAGATGCTACACACTGGTTTAGATAAAAAAAAAAAAAGAAGCAAAACAAACAGGTGAAGGAAAACTAGGTGAAAATGTCCTGGAGTCTAAGCTGAAGGAGAGCCCCGCCCATTACTGCAGCAGGTGAGGTGGGCTGGGCTGTCCTGCAGTTTAGACTGCAGGACATTTTAACCTAGTTTTGCATCACCTGGTTTTCTTTTTGTGTGTGTTACAGGTGACAGGTGTTAGAAAGCAGGAGAGTGAAAGAAAAATGTTCTTACGCAACATCGTCATAGAAGCTCTCCAACTCGTCTCGCTGCTCGGCTAGAGACGAGTCCAGGTCCAGGTAGTTCCCATTGGAGGACAGCTGGAGGGTGCAGTCCTCTAACTGTGGACACAGAGACAGAGACCAGTGGAGATCAGGACTGTGTTGTATTAAATTCTCCAGCAGCAGCTGCAGGACCAACCGCCCCAACCTCATAACCACTTCTTGGTCTCAGACCTGTTTTCATGGCCAGTGTCTGACAGTCAAAACATCAATTCATTTAGAATTAAATATGATTAAATTACCATGATGATGATCAAAAACACCACTATCACTACTATGTTGCTAAGAGACCTCTATTTAGACCTGGACATGATGATGAAGCCACTTCCTGTCAGACTTTCCACCAATCAGAGAGCTTAGATTGACGGTAACGTCCAATCAGGAGCAGCCAAAGATCAACCAGTGAGCAGAAAGTTCTATGTGTGTGTGAAAAGAAGAAAAATAATGCTCCTCTATGGCTGGAATAAAGCCAAGAAGACGTTTCTGATGCACGGTGGCGCCACAAAGCAGCTGAGCTGGAGTTGGTTTAGTGAGGATAGCAGGTAAATAGTAGCAGGAATAACTGGAAATGAGGAAAAACCAGCTGGAGGAAAAAAAAACAATGAACTGATCCAGACAACATCCAGCAGACGGGAAACTCACTGACTGAACTGGACTGGACCACCACTGGTCCATGTTCTGGTCCATTTGAGAGAAACCTGGGCAGCTAAATTAGAGGAAAAACTGAGGACTGTTCGTTTAAGCGGAAGGAAAAGCCCATTCAGCTGTTCTCCACTAGCTGCTGTTAGCGTTACATCCATCATCCCTCCATCCTACCTTATCTGCTGTTTACAGTCCCACCCTCTTCCGCCACCATCCGCCTGCGGGGAAGGAGGGAGGAAACCCGGAATCATGGATGGAATTTCTCCGTGCATATCATCTCTGAGGATCTACCAGGCTGCAGGTTGAGCCCCGGGGCATGATGGGAACAATTAGGAGGTCAGTGGAGGAATGTAATCTAGTGGGACCACAGCTCTGTGATCTTTATCTGATGCTGGAGACTCCAGCAGGACTCAAACGCCTCGCAGCTTGAGTCCTGCTGCACATCCTCAAACTGGAACATATTTCACCAGAAGAACTGGATCAGAACCAGCAGGGAGGAAGCGAGAAGAAGTTCATCCTTTTGTCCGACACGACCTCCAGACAACAACATCATGGCGCTGCAGAGGAATTATGGAGGGGAGGACATCGATAGGAACGATGCTTCTTGTTTTTCCAGCAGTTAAAAATAACATCATTGTTTACAGGTTTACAATGTTTGTAAAAATCAGGACATTTAGACTGATTTCTGAAAGAATTATAAAAAAAACATGGAGTTCATAGTTATCTGTGCTTGTTAAAGAAAGAAGTAGCAATGTTCAGAGATAAAGAACATCCAGAATTTATTACGATGTCTCGTGGAATCAAATCTTTGGCAAGATAAACAAATCCAATGCAATGGTGAGAGCAGTGGAGATGCACACCGCTATCCAGAAGATCAACCCTGAAATGTCTGGTTGTGTCCCACAAGGAGACGTCTCCCTAACAGGGACATCCATCTTTGACCAAGAACACAGACTACCTCCAGGTTCATGAAAAGGTCCTAAATCTAACAGCTGACCTGAGGTTGATGTGTGAGTAGCAGGATGTTTCTGAGCAGCTATAAAGGTACCAGATGGCATTAGCTCTGTTAGCTAGCTCCATCAGTTAGCCCAGGGGTGCCCAAGTCCGGTCCTCGAGATCTACCATCCTGCCACCTTTAGATGCAACCCTTCTCCAACCCACCTGAATCAGATGTCATCTGCATGTCATTCAGCTCTGCCTGGCAACGAGCCAGTCATTTGATACAGGTCGAGGACCGGACTTGGGCACCCCTGAGTTAGCCCATTAGCTAGCTCCATCTGTTAGCTCCGTTAACGAGCTCCATCTGTTAGCCCATTAGCTAGTTCCATCTGTTAGCTCCGTTAACGAGCTCCATCTGTTAGCCCATTAGCTAGCTCCATCTGTTAGCTCCGTTAACGAGCTCCATCTGTTAGCCAATTAGCTAGCTCCATCTGTTAGCTCCGTTAACTAGCTCAATCTGTTAGCTCTGTTAACTAGCTCCATCTGTTAGCCCATTAGCTAGCTCCATCTGTTAGCTCCGTTAACTAGCTCCATCTGTTAGCTCCGTTAGCTAGCTCCATCTGTTAGCTCCGTTAGCTAGCTCCATCTGTTAGCTCCGTTAGCTAGCTCCATCTGTTAGCTCCGTTAGCTAGCTCCATCTGTTAGCTCCGTTAACTAGCTCCATCTGTTAGCTCCATTAACTAGCTCCGTTAGCTAGCTCCATCTATTAGCTCCGTTAACGAGCTCCATCTGTTAGCTCCATTAACTAGCTCCATCTGTTAGCTCCATTAGCTAGCTCCATCTGTTAGCTCCGTTAACGAGCTCCATCTGTTAGCTCCATTAACTAGCTCCATCTGTTAGCTCCATTAGCTAGCTCCATCTGTTAGCTCCGTTAACTAGCTCCATCTGTTAGCTCCGTTAACTAGCTCCATCTGTTAGCTCCGTTAACTAGCTCCATCTGTTGGCTCCGTTAACTAGCTCCATCTGTTAGCTCCGTTAACTAGCTCCATCTGTTAGCTCCGTTAACTAGCTCCATCTGTTAGCTCCGTTAACTAGCTCCATCTGTTAGCTCCGTTAACTAGCTCCATCTGTTAGCTCCGTTAACTAGCTCCATCTGTTAGCTCCATTAACTAGCTCCATCTGTTAGCTCCATTAGCTAGCTCCATCTGTTAGCTCCATTAACTAGCTCCATCTGTTAGCCCATTAGCTAGCTCCATCTGTTAGCTCCGTTAACTAGCTCCATCTGTTAGCTCCGTTAGCTAGCTCCATCTATTAGCTCCGTTAACTAGCTCCATCTGTTAGCTCCATGAAATAACTCATCTGTTGGCACCATTAGCTAACAGAGCTGGCTGAGCTGATTCCGATTTCTGATTTCAAAATACCACCCTCGTCCAGGTGAATAGTGGAAACAGAAACACAAACAAGACTGGTTTCCATGAATCAGACTGGTTTCTATTAACAGGTCTGAAGTAAATAAAGTGTGTAGAGCCTCCAGAGGGGCCAGTAGCGTCTGCGCTGCTGCTGGCTGGAATTCAGTAAAAGAAGTTGTGATCAGACTGTGATGCACATCCACAGTGGAACATGGAGAGAGCTCTTCTTTCATCTCTGGGAACATGTGGGATCATATCTGGGAAGACATAGGTCACATGACTCAGAGCAGAAACAGCTGGCTTCGTCAGATTCAGAGATTTACGTCTGATCAAGCATCATGTCCTCACACATCAGCGGAAGAGTTTCCCCATTTTTCCTGGTCCAGAAATGGAGACTCGGCCACGGACTTCATGGCTAAAGTTCCTGTTCCTTTGCTTTTGTAAACATCCTCTTGTTTGTGAAAACTGATGATTTTTGGTATTTTGAGAGATTCACAACAAAATGAGTTGAAGGAAAAAGTGAGTTTGAGTGGAACGATGTCCTGATGGGACAGAAATTAAACCTGATTATTTCACTGGAAATCCATGATAGTTGTTTATTTATTGATGTAAACACAGAAGTTCTTTCAAACCCAGAGAGGAGATCAGAAAGCTAAACATTGATCCTTCAGACTGAGGATGAGGTGAGAAGCTTCTGTGAGGCTGTGACGATAAAGGTCTGATAAAGAGCTTTATCTGGACCTTAACCTCAGATAACTGATGACTTCATGCTGAGTTAGCCGGAGAAACATGACGCTGCCTGCATCCACTTCCTGTCTGGAAAACAGGTTTCCAACACAAAGCAGCAACATTATTCATCCGAGTAACAGGAAACCGCTTCACAACCAGTTTGTTCACCTCTTCACCAACATTCATTTAACCCTTAAAAAGCCAAGACACTTCTACTATTTCTGTTTATTTCCAGTATAAACCAGTCTGTAGCAGCTTTTCATCCCAGTATAAACCAGTGTGTAGCAGCTTTTCATCCCAGTATAAACCAGTCTGTAGCAGCTTTTAATCCCAGTATAAACCAGTCTGTAGCAGTTTTTATTCCCAGTATAAACCAGTCTGTAGCAGCTTTTAATCCCAGTATAAACCAGTCTGTAGCAGCTTTTAATCCCAGTATAAACCAGTCTGTAGCAGCTTTTAATCCCAGTATAAACCAGTGTGTAGCAGCTTTTAATCCCAGTATAAACCAGTGTGTAACAGCTTTTAATCCCAGTATAAACCAGTGTGTAGCAGCTTTTAATCCCAGTATAAACCAGTGTGTAGCAAACATGATTTTTCCAGCCTCAGCTGTCAGATTTTGAGGCTGAAATTATGTAAAATGAATGTATCAATCTAAGCTCTCTGATTGGTGGAAAGTCTGACAGGAAGTGGCTTCATCATCATGTCCAGGTCTAAATAGAGGTCTCTTAGCAACATAGTAGTGATGGTGATGTTTTTATGGTGAAATGTGATAAATAATGCTGTTATCATGGATCATTGTGGATTTACCAGATAGAGTCTCTGAATAAAACTACATTTAGTGGCTGGATTGTAAACCTCCTGGACGGGATAGAAATGCTGGAAAACTTCTGTAGATCAGCTAAAGGGTTAAATATCCATAACATTTACCCCACAGAACTACACACCACCGCTCCTGGTGGAGGAAGAGATGGACCTCAAGTGTTAAACTGGTTTTTATCAACAGGTCTCCAACAGTTTTTCTGCTTTTTCCCTCATTTCCAATCCAGTCCTGGTACTCGGTCAGTTCCAGAGTAACTTAACTCTCTGGAACTGGTTCCTAACTCATTAGATGAACCAAAGTTGAGTCAGATCCTCCCCAGAACCTGGACCTCAACGCTACAGAAGTAGTGTGCCATCATCTGGACAGAGAACGAAACCAAAGGAAAAGTTTTGGAAAGTCCTTCAAGGATCCTGGAGAACTGATCCTGAAGATTACTGAAAGAGGGGACGGGAAGCTCCTCCACCTGGGTTCGGACTGGGATGAAGAACCAAACATCTTCACCTTAGAGCCGGGCCTGGTTCAGACTCAAATCCTGGATTTATGTTGGAACATGTTTCATTAAGTCAGGTGTCTCCTCACACACAATCAGAACCCAGTCTGGATCAGAACCATCTAGTAGTTCATCTGCTACGGGGCCAGGAAACGTCAGAACCAGCCCAGAACCAGAACCAACATTCAGATCCTACCCTCCTGGGACTTGGATCGGGTCTCTGGGTGGCCGACAGAGAAGTCCCGACCCAGTAGAAGTGGTCCAGAACCGGAGTGACCCACCTTCAGCGGCGCCTCCAGGAGCTTGTGGATCCCGGCGACCTGCTCGCTGAGCGGCAGGTTCTCCTCCAGGTCCACCGTCGGAGGTCTGCGGGGTTCGGGGAAGTTCGTGCAGATAAACGGATCCGAGTCCTCCAGGAACTGGACCCGGCAGGTGATGGAGGCCATGTCCGAGAAACCGCGACCCAACTGCGGCTAGACGGTGGAGAGAGGTCCGGTGTGGGTCCGACCTCCGTGGAAGCAGAAACTTTAAATAAACTGGAGTTGAATCTGGTCAAGTTACTGGGAATACAGACACCCACTTCCTGTTCAGACTGTCAAAATAAAACTCACGTCGCGTGTTTGTTTTTCACGCTGTTTTTTCTGCTTTTCTTAACTTCATGCTCTGTTGGGATTTTTAGTTTTAACTCTAAATTGGAATATAATTCTAAAGGTTAAAACTTTGCATAATCTTAAGAAATATTTTTCATTAAAGGATTCTTGTTGAACAACTGATGATTTAAGGCAGTGTTTCTCAATCCTGGTCCTCGGGGACCCCTGCAATGCACGTTTTGAGGTGTCTATCTTTAACACACCTGACTCAAATGAATGGCTCGTTAGCAGGTTTGCAGAGAACTTGACGAGCAGTTCAATGAATCTGAATCAGGTGTGCTGGATTTGGAAAGAACTAAAGTACGCAGGGCAGTGCTCCCTGAGGACCAGGATTGAGAAACACTGATTTAAGGAATCAGGTTGAGAAACGGAGCCTTTAAATGTGACCAGAGATGCACCGGAGCCACACGGCTCTTCCTCAGGACCAACAGGAAGTGGTGATGATGCAGGAACTTCTTCATCAGCACAGCCTTGATCTAGTCCAACATCACATAATTTTCTACTGAACCCTGATGAGATCAATGATGTTCAAAGTTACAGCCAAGTAGGGACTCAGGAGCAGGAGGTAGGACTCCTCCTCCTGCTCCTCTTCCTAAATAAAATATAATCCTGAAACTCCACTACAACATGTTGGACTTTATTGTGAAATAGTCACAATAAAGTCCAAAACACATCAGCCCATATCCGGTCTGATGATGTGAGATTGACGGTAGGTGACGTCAGGTGAGTCTGGCGTGCAGACCAGAATGACGTAATGATTAGATCTGATCTGGGGTCAGTTTCCAGCTACAACAGCTCCTTGTTCACAGGACTGAGGTGCAGCAGCGCCCCCTGGTGGAGGTCTGACCGCAGCAAAGCTGGTTCATGCTCTGTTGGGACTTAGTTTCAACTTTAAATTGGAAAATAAATCTAAAAGTTCAAAACTTTAAATAATCTTAAAAATATTTCCAATAATAATTCTGCTTTTGGTCTGAGATCTACTCATTTACACTTCCTCTTATTCCTGTTTATTCTGCACCTTTAATCTCTTCCGTTATGATTCTCGCTGTCCTGCCAGAGGACGGAAAAAAGCTGTTCATGAAACTGATTCACGTCTCTGGAACATTCTGTTTCTTTCATGTCACCAACATGTTTCTTCCGACTGGAAAGAAAAACGTCCAAATAAAAAACTACAAAGATCTGACAGAAATTCAAGGTTCTACAGCAGGAATCTTAAACTCTGGTTCTTCAGGTCCTCCAGGTCTTAAAAGGTTCTAGAGGTTTTAGGTGTTTCCTACTTGAACACACCTGACCCAGACTAATGGGTCATTGTGTAGAACCTGACAACAAGTTGTTGGATCCATTTAATCTGAATCAGGTGTGTTGGAGCTGGAAACCTCTAAAACCAGCAGGTCCTGGAAGATCGAAGTTTCTTCAGGTTTGAGTGAACTTAGTACAAAGTTTTATTAGAAAATAAAGATGTTCCAGAAGTCTGTGACATCTGGTCCAGCAAGGCTGATGGTGCAAGAGGTGAAAAAGAGGATCAAAGTAGAGACATATCCAGGCAGCTGGTCCAATGGACATGTCTGGACTCCATGGATGGAGACCAAGGAGGACCCAAGATTGTCTGTGGGCCAGAAGTGGACCTGATACGAGAGCCTTCCTTATATGGGGGTCATGTGTCTGAGTTCACATTTAGTCAACACTGTAAGTCAAGGCCACATTTGAACCAAAGAAATATCTACTTGTCCTTCACACAATCTCATGTGGACAAAGAATATGTCTCTGGTCTCCATGACATGGACTTCATTTGGCATAAAAAAGAAAAAGCTTTCAGCATCCTCGTGGTCAAGCACAGGGGTGGGAACATCATGATTTAGTGTTTTTAGATCATAGGAAACAGAACCCTGTAGAACAAAGACAACGTGGAGATCTTCCATCAGGTCATCTGCAGGACTTTGGACAGCAGTGGACAAACCATGGCAGAGCTGGTGGACAAACGTTCAGAAATGTCACAGTTCTAGAGCGGCTCAGTTAGAGTCTGATGTAAAATCTGGAGGGAGCTGAAGATCAGAGTGATGCAACATTTCCATTTTATAAAACATCTTTTGCCCAGAATGTTTTTTTTTTTTTTTTGTTGTTTTTTTTTTAACTTGTCCTGTCCAGCATCATAGCAGCAAAATGATAATCTGGTTTCTGTATCGTGCTGAACAAATTTGCTCTACCAAGGGGAGGCCTATGGGTAAGGCTCCTCTTGATAATGTGATTAATTAATTTATTTATTTACTTTGAATCACGGAATCTATGTAATCTTGCTGGACCTGACCGGAGGGGACAGAAAAAGATGGAAAATAGCAAAAACAGCAAAAGGGAAAGAAGAAAGGAGACAAAAAGATCACAGACAGAAGGAAACGACCTTCAATCCACCATCACCAGACAACAAACTGTTACACCTGTACATGAACACACCAGAACATTTCCTACAACTTTTACAAAAGCAGAAACACACACACACAGAAAAAAACAAACAAACAACAAAACAAAAAAAAAAAAAAACAGGGCTGCCAGTCATTAAGAGTTTTTAAATAATAACCAAATCAAATCAAAAAGACATAACAGCGACCAGATACTAACTCACAGGAAAAATGCTAAATTTTTTTTTTTTTTTTTTTTTTATAATTATCGCTTAGTATTAAAACCCACTGGACAACTCAGTGACTGTGTCAGCATGCAGAACATGAGAAACAAGGAATGATCAGTGATGAAGAGTGATGAGTGAGATCATGCAAATGCGACCTCGCCTCCACGGAGGCCAGAGGCAGACCAGGGCCTGGGCCGGGCCCTCAGCAGCAGACCCGGAGCACCAACCCATGCCACCCCACCACAAAGATGACTCCAGCCCCACCCGAAGGGCGGCAGAGGAGAGCCCCAGCAAGAGCCCCCCACGGTCCCGGGGCACAGGCCCCAGTGGGCCAAGATCAGCAGCCGCAGGCCCCACCAGGGACCGGCCACCCAGGGCAGCCCAAGCGAAGGGCCCAGGGCCCCAGAGGCAGCCGCCCCACCCCCCAAAGGCAGAGGGCCCGCAACATGCCTAGGAGGACCAGGCCCCCCCAGACAGCCACCCGGCGTAGGCCAGCACACACCCCCGATGTTCCAGCCGCACACCCCGGGAACCAGGGTGCTATCGGCCCCCTCCCCCCACTCCCCATCTACTTCAACCTGCACCCCATATAACCCCACACTCACACCCTCCCCCGTGCCGCACCCACAATCACTCACCACCACACAATCACGCCACACACAACCCTCCCACCATGCCCCGTGGGGGACACCCCAGGCGGACCAGCTGACAGCGAGCCCCAACCCCCATAGAGCCAGCAGCCCACCAGCGCAGCCACCCCGGGACCCGGCCCCGGGGCAACCCCCCCCCCCCCCCCCCCCGCCCGACCCCGGCCACACACAGGGGAACAGGGGTGTGAGAGGTCCCCAATACCCTCTCCCTCGCCGCTCCTGACTGTTTATGTAGTGTGTGTTGTGTGCAATTAAAATTGAGGGGCAGTGACTGCAATGAGCCGCGAGCCGGGCCACCTAAGTGGCCCCGCCCGACATGCACCGCATGCCATGCCCCCCAGGTGTTTGTTTGTGTGTTGTGTTTCTTGTGTTTTGGTGTCTCGGTGCAATTAAAACTGAGAGGCGAGTCGCCACGGGGTGCATCCAAGGAGACCACTGAATGGTCTCCTCCGCTCCACCCCGCATGGCTTCACGCCTCCCAACTCCCTACGTGTGTGTGTGTGTGAGACAGAGAGAGCGGGAAGTAAGAGGGGTCCGGGGATGTACGTCCAGAGGGAAGCAAACTTCCCTCTGGATGATGAGCCTTTAGTGGCATTAGGCACCCCTGCTCCCCAGGAGGCCCCCCAGGGCAAGACAGGCCAGGAGAGGCCGCCCCCCACGACCGGGCCATTCAGGGACCGCAGCCAGTGAGCCGCCACCCACCCCAGAAAGTTCCCACCCTCCCACACCCCTAACGAGGATGGGGACAGCGGCAGACCCACGGCCCACCACCCCCAGGCCACCAGTGCACTTAACCCCACCCCAACCACACACAGAAACACATGCACACACCTATTTCCTTGCACACTCCCACTCATCATAACTCACATATGCCCTCTCAGCCCCACTCAAAAAATGTAAACACTCGCACAGCATCCAACCCTCCCACTCTCACTCCTCAGACACACCCCCACTCATCCTAACACATGCATACGCACGCACACAAACATACCCCCCCATTCACACAAACATCCAAAGTATAGACACACACACACAACACACAAGCATTCCTGTCTCACACCCCAGCACCTCCCCCTATAATCCCCCGAATCCCACTCAGCCCTCCTTCAAACCCCTACACCCCCCCTGCCCCCGGGCCATACCCTGGGTCCCAGGGTGTCAACCAGACACCAGGGCATGCACCAACCCACACCACGGCAGCACATCCGGGCAGGCCCAGACCCCAGGCACATACGGAGCCCACCACCCCGGAGGGAGGAGGACCACCCCCGGGCACCAGAGCCCAGAACCCCCGCCCAGCCTGCCCCAGAATAGCCCGGCCATCTGGCTCAGGACCGACGCCCACCAACCCAGGCACCACCAGTGGCCTCACCCCCCGCCACGAGGCGACTCCAACCGCTGGCCCCCTCAGCCCCCGACGGGGCCAGACTCAGAGCCACCCCCACCGCAGAGCAGCCCGGTCCCGTATCACGGGCAACCACAAAAAAACCCGCAACCACCAGTCACTCCCGGCCATTTCTCAAACCCCCATAGCAACGAGGTCACAGTCCTCCACCTACACTAAGTGATGGAACTAAGCACAGGGGACCAGAAGGAATGAGATTCAGCCGAATAGTTCTTTAAGGAGGCAGACATTGTCTCACTACTGATGTGGTCAACTAAGAGATTCCTAAACTGCTGAATACACAGATTATTTTTGTTTTTCCAGTTCACAAGGATAGTTTTCTTTGCGATGCATAATGCTGTGTGTATCATGTGTGCAGAGTTAATTGCCATATTAATGTCACCCAAGTCACCTAGTAGACATAGTGCGGGGATTGTAGGAATATTACATTTAAACCATGTTGACATGTCCACACATACCTGAAGCCAGAACCTGCGGACAGGTGTGCAGGACCACAAGGCATGGAGATAGTTGTCAGGTGTGTTTTCATTGCAGTGTGTGCAGATGTTTGATTGTGACAGACCCATCCTGAACATCCTTTGTCCTGTATAATGACTCTATGCAGAATTTTGAATTGTATTAGTTGCATATTTGAATTTTTAGTCATTTTAAAGGTGTTTAAACATATTTGTGACCATTTATCTTTATTAAAGTTACTGGATAAGTCACCCTCCCATTTTGAAGTTGGAAGACAGATTGAGTCTTCTAGTTTAGATAATAGTCTATATGTTTTCGATAATAGCTTTGGGGCATTGAGATTCATGAATTCTGCCACCCTAATAGGTAGCTGTAAGTTTAATTGATTAATGGTATATTTTTTTACATATAATAGATTTAAGCTGGTGATATTCTAAAAATGTTTTGCTACTCATTCCATATTGTGAAGTGAGAATATTATATGATAAGAAGTTTCCATTTTCTATTATGTGTTCTAACTGTTTTATTCCTTTATTTTTCCATTGAGTAAAATTGATCAGCTTTTTATTTTGCAGGATGTCAGGGTTGTTCCAGAGGGGTGTAAACTTACATGGAAAAAGTGAGGATTTGGTTATTTTTAGAAAATCCCACCAAGTCACTAAGGAGGAACTGATATTGATGCTTTTAAAACACTGATGTGTTTTGATGGTTGAGCTGATGAATGGCAGATCAGAGATAAACACATCCTCACACAATGCTTGCTCTACATCTAACCATGTTTCATCCAGCCCGCTAGTTTTAAGCCATTTGGAGATATACTGCAGCTTGTTAGTTAAGAAAACATGATTAAAATTGGGTAGCTCCAATCCGCCTCTGTCTTTAGTCTGTTGTAAAGTCTTTAGACTGATACGTGATGGCTTATTTTTCCATAAAAATTTAGATATATGTGAGTCCAGTGACTTAAACCAGCTGGAGGATGGTTTAGTGGGTATCACTGAAAACAGGTAGTTTACTTTAGATAGAACCATCATTTTAACTGTGGCAACCCTCCCCATGAGTGATATGGGTAAGCGCCTCCACCGTGATAGATCATCCTCTATTGCTTTAAGTAGCTGGACATAATTTAGCTTTGTTAGTTCTGATAACCTGGGGGAAATGTTTATGCCTAGATATCTAATGTTTCCAGACTGTATTGTAGTATTGGGTGTGTTTTGTAGGTCACAGTTGATGGGCATAACAATAGTCTTAGACCAGTTAATAGAGTAGTCAGATATTGGTGAGAATGTGTTAATAAATGTGATTGTCTGGGGGAGAGACGTCGATGAGTTCTGGAGAAAAAGTAATACGTCATCAGCATAAAGACTTATCTTATGTTCTATATTTTTGGCATGGATTCCTTTAATCTCTTTATTTTGTCTTATGGCAGCAGCTAGGGGTTCAATAAAAATAGCAAAGAGTGATGGAGAAAGCGGGCAGCCCTGTCTGGTTCCTCTCTGCAAACAGAAGCTTGGAGAGGTTTGATCATTGGTCTTCACACATGCATTTGGGTTGTTATATAATATTTTTATTCAATCAATGAAAGATGACCCAAACCCAAATTTGTTTAACGTTGCAAATAAAAATTTCCAGTTTACTCGGTCAAATGCTTTTTCTGCGTCTAAAGAAATGACTGTGGATTCCAGATTATGTAGAGTAGAATAATCTATTATGTTAATTAATCTACGCATGTTAGTAGAGGAATGTCTACCTTTAATAAAGCCTGTTTGGTCAGGATGTATTATTAGAGGGGTTATTTTTTCTATTCTTCTGGCCAAAGCTTTGCTAATTATTTTGAGATCTACATTTATTAATGAAATTGGACGGTAACTGGATGGAAGTGTCGGGTCTTTACCTGGTTTTAATAGTAGAGTAATATTGGCTAGGTTCATATTTGAAGGTATTTTTGTTTTTCCTTTATTTCTAATATCATATTGTAGAAAGTGGGTGCCAACATTGTCCAGAATTCTTGGTAGAATTCTGCTGGGTAACCATCTGGACCTGGAGCTTTATTGTTGGGCATATGCTGGAGAGCTTCATGGAGTTCGCCGACTGAAAGGGGGGGAATCTAAGACCATTTTATTTTCATGTTTTAATTTGGAAGATTGATGTTACTAAGAAATTTATCATTATTGTCATCTGTTGTGTTTAGTTGTGATGTATATAATGTTTTATAGAATTCTTTGAAAGTGTTATTTATCTTGTCAGGGTCGTGGCTGATGTTTCCTTCTGGATCTCTGACAGAGGAGATGGTTGTTTTCTCCTTGTTTGTTTTTAACTGATTAGCCAGGAACCTTCCAGATTTGTTGCCATGCTCAAAATTCTCCAAGCGAAGTCTTTGCACCAAGAACTGCGTCTTTTTATCTATTATTTCATTAAGTTCAAGTTTAGCTTTCCTCATAGCATTTAGTGTGTGTTCTTCTGGGGAGACATGGTAAGCTCCTCTAAGGATTTAATTCTGAGTTCTAACTCTGAGATTATCAAAGTTTCCTTCTTTTTCTTATGAGAAGAAAAGGAAATTATTTTCCCTCTCATTACTGCTTTTCCTGCTTCCCAAAGAACACACGCTGAAGTTTCTGGCACGTCGTTATTTTCTAGATATAAGGACCATTCTCTTTTAAAGTAGCTGATAAACTCAGGATCTTTAAGTAATGACGTATTAAATCTCCAGTTTCTAGTTGCTGGTTTATTGCTCTTACTTCTCAGAGTGAATGATACTGGTGCGTGATCACTAATGCTAATAGGATGGATTCTGATTTCTGACATGTCATTCATCAGCGAGCTGCTAGTTAAGAAATAATCTAATCTAGAATAGGAATGGTGGGCTGAAGAGAAGAAGGTGTGTTCTCTTAGTGTGGGATGGTGAGAGCGCCAAGCATCACAGAGACCAAAATCCTTCATGTTTAATAGTTTCTGAGGATTTCCAGACTCGATGAGCTCCTGTGGTACTTTTTTTCTCCAATATAATGTTAAAATCACCTCCTACAATTAGTGTGTTATCTGAGTGACCATAGAGGCGAAGAGGGAGTGAAAGAAGGAGGATCATCTACATTTGGACCATATATATTTGCAATACATAACTTAACATTTTTAATAGATAATGTAACTATTATAAATCTGCCTTCTGGATCTATGATTGTATTATCTATGTCAAAGTTTAACCTTCTATTAATAAGAGTTGCTACTCCTCTGCCTAGAATTATAACAAGCTGAATACACGTGTGGAAACTGGGTTGTTGAGAGAAGATCTATTGTTGAGTTTGATAAATGAGTCTCTTGGAGTAATATTATATCTGCTTTCATTTCTTACAAACGATTAAAAATGTTTAACCTCTTTTCCCTTGTGCCAGCTCCACGCACATTCCAAGTGACAAATGTGAGTTCGTTCATGAACCAACCACAGAAATGAGGCTATATGCATATTACTGAAGCGTGTGTGCGTGCATCCCACTGCTTCTCTACGTGCATGTGTATCTACCAGCTGGTTGTGACAGAGATGTGTGTGAGCTTGTGCTGTTCTGTGTGTGTTCCTGTGAATCATGAAAAGTGCTGATGTGTATATAATATAATGACAAGTGTTACCGTTAACCGTTAAAGGGTCGGAGAGAAGAAGTGTAAAGAGTGAAAAGAGCGACAGTGCCAAAGAAAAAAAGTAATTTAAAAACGCATCTGTGCTGAGAGCAGTGTAGTGGAGACGGGCAGTGGATTTACTGTTAACTAAATTATCTTTTATGGCAGTTTTATGGATATAACATGATCTAGTGAGAAAACAGGAAAATTAAAGCACATACCAAGTCAGTAGAGCCACGGAGTGATGTCCGGGTCGCGGTACAGCTGTCCATTAATAAATAATTTATCCACCGCGATGACAGCGCGAGCGCTTTCAGCCATAAATTTCCTCCTGATGGGAAACAGGACTCTCCGTCGGTCCAGAATCTCTCTGGGATATTGGTCGTTTACTCCAAAGTTAGTTCCCTTCAGTTCGTGGCCCTGGTTCTTCACCTGCTCCTTCTGTTTGAAGCTGACGAACTTCGCTACTATGGGTCTTGGTCTGCTGGACCCGGGTTTCCTCCCGCCGAGCCGATGGACTCTGTGAAAGGAGATGTTTTTCACCGTTTCCTCCGGGAGCTTCAGGTGGGTTTTGATGAAGTTTTTCACCGTGGTCTCGGGGTCCTCCTCCGTCTGCTCTGGAATCCCTGCAAATACCAGGTTCTCTCTCATGCTCCGCGCCTGCAGATCGATCACCGTTTCCTTCATCTTCTTATTTTCCTCCGAGAGACGGGTCAAGCCCTCGGTGAGGGATTTTACCGACTCTCTGAGACCGGCATTTTCTGCAGCCAGCGTTTCCACCTGCTTCTGGCTGAATTCTAGTGATTCACGTAGCGCCTGGAACTCCTTGTGGAGAATTTCTACCAGGCTCAAACGTGCATCAAAACTACTGAGTTTCTTATCTATAGAGATCAGAACATCTGTTGAGTCGTTCCCCGGTGGTGAAATAGCTCCAGGTGAATCCTCATTTCGCTGTCTCTTGGACTTAGATGCGGTGGAGGGGGTGGAGGTGTTGTTTGGTTTCCCCATGACGATTCTGTCGTAACAACGATCTATAAAATCTGTCAGGCTGGCCAAATCCTCCGCGCTGTGCTCCAGAGTGTACCTTATAAAGACACTATTTTCCTACTTTAAAGAATATTTTGATTAGGCTGGCACAAAATACAGTTGAATGAAAGTATAAATGTTTGGGCGCGCCTAGTTTGAATCTGCCGTCTCCCCGGAACTACGTCACCTACAGCATTAGCGTCACTTACCTGCCACCAGCATCACCTACCTGTCACCTGTCAGAATGTTTTTTTTTTTTGTGAAAGGGGCTGATCTGTGGAACTCTCTCTCTGCTAATATAAAGACCATAACTAAACTGTCCACCTTCAAAAACAAACCAAATCCTGGCTCATGGAGCAACAGCAGTGTAACCATGTCATCTGAAGTGTGTATGTGTGTGTAAGTGAGGTGTGTGAGCTTGAGTATGTGTGTATGTATATACCTCATGGACTTTTACTAAGTACTAACTGGTCTCCGGACATTTTATTGTCTTTACTGTTAATTTCCACTATTCATTTAATCTTACTGTTAAAAGCCCTTCTAGGGACAGGTGGTGCGAATTAGCCATGGCTATAAACACTGTCATACATGCATCAGATTATTTTAACACAATAATCTATGTTTATTGTATCTGTCCCTATTACATAAATAAATAAATGCAGTAAAACCACTAAAATATTCCCAGTCCACCCTTCCTCCATTTTTTATGCTTTGTAGTTGAACATATTTGGAAGAAGCTCAACTTCTTCATTAGTCCAAAGAAACGTTCCTCTTTTGCTTCGCAGTGAATCCTCAGACATCTTCTCTTCTCTGCTTCCAGTGTCAACTTCCTGCAACACGCAGTGAGTCTTTATCTGCGCATGTGTTGCTCTGCTCCAGCTTTGGAGTGTTACTCTCTAGCGCCCCCACAGCCTGTAGTATGAACTACAGCGGTGTCGTGGGAATGTTGAAGCCGTTCTCCTTGTTTTCGCCACCGTTTTCACACCTGAAGCGGCTTCGGTGCCGTGTGGACATGGTCTCAGGAAAAGCACGTTTAAAAAGATGTGTTTTTAGCTGCTTTTTAAAAGAGATCAAAGAATCCACAGATCTCAGGCTGAGAGGAAGGAGTTCCAGAGGGAAGGAGCCTCTGCTGCGAAGGCTCTGTCACCTTTCAAATCAAATCAAATCAAATCAAATCAAATCAAATCAAATCAAATCAAATCAAATCAAATCAAACTTTATTTATAAAGCACCGTTCATGCCACAGGCAACTCAAAGCTCTGTACATGATTAAAAACATTTATGCATATTAAAAAATAAACAAAGTGGAAATACATAATAATAGAAACACTCACCAAAATATTTCACACAGCTGCACACACACACACACACACACACTCACACACACACACACACACACACACACACACACACACACACACACACACACACACACACACACACACACACCAAGCAGCCCCCACTCTATACAAGCATGATTCTCTCATTTCTGTCTCGAACTGAATGTTATTATAAAATACTGAAAGTGATGAACATCCAGCCGTGTCATGAGGATCCATCCACACCTTTAGTTTTCAGCCATGTGGGCTTAGCAACCAGCAGACCTTCATCACCTGATCTCAGGGACCTGCTGGGAACGTAGGGCTGCAGAAGGTCTCTGATATGTTCAGGTGCTTGTTCATGAAGGACTCGAAAAGTTAAAACCAGAATTTTAAAATGCACTCTGAATCTAAATGAAGCTGGAGCAGCTGGAGCAGTAATGGAGCAACATGAGTGAATTTGGAGGATTTTGTTTTCAGCCTTGCAGCAGCGTTAAGAACAACTTGGAGACGGTCAAGAGATTTTTTGCTTAAGCAAGTGAAGATGGAATTACAATAATCTAGTCTGGATGAGATGAAGGCATTGACCATCATCTCCATCTCAGGTGGTGAAACAACTGGACTCAGCTTAGCAACGTTTCTGAGATGATAAAAACAAGAGCGAACAAGTGATTTTATATGAGCATCTAAACACAGTGCAGGGTCAAGGGTTACACCAAGGTTCCAACCGAGGGCTTAATACATGAGACAAGTGGGCCGAGACTCTCAGCTGTCTACGGGAAAAGTCTGTCAGGGGCAGGAACCAAGCAGGACATCTTCCAGAGAACTGGAACTCTCTCCTGACTCAGGCTCAGATTGAATCAGTGCTGCAAAATAGGTGACAGCTGGGTGGAGCAGGTCTTCAGGATCCTGGGCCAGATCCCATCTGGACCTGCAGCCTTCCTCTGGTCTAGTTTCTCCATCTGTCTCCTAGCCTGGCCTGTCGTCACTGTGGAGGGGGGAGGTACCAGTCAGCTGAGACCTGAACCCATCAGGTGGTACCGTCTTGGCAAAAAACACTTTTCTGAGACCAAATTCCACTTTAAAAGAATAAGAGGTGTGTGTGTGTGTGTGTGTGTGTGTGTGTGTGTGTGTGTGTGTGTGTGTGTGTGTGTGTGTGTGTAAGGTACTACTTGGCCAGTAATGTGCAAAGTTTAACTCCTGATTGATATCAGACCACTTTAATGTAGATTCTGCATTTTATTAACAAGAAATGTGCTCTAATAATAAAATAAGTAATGAACATCAGTGGAAATTAAACTTTGTAAATCAACACACACATCATGTTTTTACTGGACTTTACACACAATAAACAAGCATGAAACCTAAACAGTGAAGCAGCAACACGCCCGGATATCGTTTCTGATTACAGCACGTCTTCATCTGCAGGGTTAATAAATCCCTTAAAGCACTTTCCCTGTTAATTTACACATATTGTCACTTGCATTCTCGTACTATGTCGGTTTTACACCGAGAGGAGGAGCCGCAGACACAGAGAAGCTGAGCGAACCGACGCTCCCGCTGCCTACAGACATTCACTTTAGGACACAACACCTGTACCACTGGGCTATGGTCCGGGATGAGAGAAAGAAGCACATGAAACTACACAATTTCCCATTGGAGCTTAAAAGCTCCGGGTCCACACCCCGACGTCTCCTCCACAGCTCCTTCAGGACTGGACGAGCAGAGCGGATCAGCGGTCAAGGCTTCTCTCAGCTCCGGCTTCTACACAAAGTCAAACCCTGTCTAAGGGCTGATCTAGAAAAAGTCATCCGTGCTTTTATTTCATCGCGCCTGGACTACTGGAACTCCCCGTACGTCAGATCTCAGCCGTCGGCATCTTGTCCAGAACACAGCAGCTCGTCTCCTCGCGCCACCGGCTCCTGGTTATTTGACTTGTTAAGTTGCATCAACCCTCCAGAGCCCTTAGGTCAGCTGACCAGATGGTCCTGGACATTCCTCCATCCCTCATGAAAACCAGAGGAGATGGAGCGTTTGCAGCTGTGGTTGCCACGCTGTGGAACGCAGCCGCTCTCTGTGCGGTCTGAGAAGAGCCTCTACATGTTTAACACGCGTCTTAAGACCCACTTCTTCACCCTGGATCTGGCTGAGCACAGCCACCTCTGCTGGATCTTCATCCGTTTTATTTCACTGTTTTTGTTTCTTTTATTGTTTTGCTTTAATTGTTTCTTATTGTTGATGACTTTTGTTACTGTGAAATACTTTGGTTGGCCATAGCCTTTTAAATGTGCTATAGAAATAAATCTGACACTATGATGATGATGATAATTATGATGATGTGGTGATGTGATGGCGATGATGATGAAAATGATGATGGCAATGATAAAAATAAAATGAAGATGATGGATAGCTCAGTTGGTAGAACATCTGTCTCCCATGCAGGAGACCTTAGTTGGAATCCCCAAGGGGACAAATATATTAACACCTTCCAGTTGGGTCCTTAAGCAAGACCCTTAATGCTACTGCCTAACCACCTTCAAATGTAAGTTGCTTCGGAGAAAAGTGTATGATGATGATGGTCTCTTTCTATGATGGTCGTCAGGATGAGGATGACGGGAACTTCATGTTTGTTTTAGATGTTTGAGATCAAACTTGAAGAGTGACTGCAGTTCCTCTTTCCTCCAGCAGGGGGAGGCCTTTCTCTAAGTTTCTGTGCTGGACGGCTTGCAGACAGAAGAGTGATGTAACAGACTGAAACACACACTCACGGATGCACGCACGTGCGAACACGCACGCACGCACGCGCGCGCACACACACACACACACACACACACGCACACACACACACACACACACACACACACACACACACACACACACACACACACACACACACTTTAACTGAACTTTAGCCAAACTGATAAACTCAGCCTGGAGTTGATTATTTCCAGTTGGCTCTCAGTAGCACCAGGACAGACCCTCTGGCTTTAACTGGAGTCCTGCTTCCAGGACAACCGGTCTGTTACCATGACAACTGTGTGAAACAACACCATTTGGCACAGAATTGCTAACACCTTCTTTCAGTATCAAAGGAGGGAAAAGACATAAGAGAAAATGAGAGCGCAGAAAGAAAAAGAGAGACGAGGATCCACCAGGTATAAAGTAACAGCATCAGTTAGTCAAACAAGAAAAAACAGACAACCAGCTGTTACACCTGTAAGGAAGCAGAAAACCACCTGCAACATCTGCTTTAAAAAAAAAAAAAAAAAGCCAGAGAAAGAACCCAACCAGAAGAAGAACCCAACCAGAGAAAGAACCCAACCAGAGAAAGAACCCAACCAGAGAAAGAACCCAACCAGAGAAAGAACCGATCCAAAGAAAGCCAGTGTATTGATAACTTAGTCCGAGTCTAGTCAGAAACTCTGGGTTAACTTAGTATGAGCTGAGCAACTCTTAGCATCTTTATCCAGTGTTGGAACCACAATAAATATCCATCATTATTGGAGCACCAATACCTGTAATCACCATGGCAACCACTGATAAAACGCTAGTTATTTTACCTGATCGGATCGAGAGGTTCTTATTGAAGTATTTAGTAAAGAAGGGAACACTGCTATTGCTGAGGAGAGAGATGCATCATGGATAGAATAATTTCCTAGTTTTATGTAGGTTTAATGCCACTGAGCACAAACATACATGTAGGAAACTGAAAGTATAAAAACATCTTTTAGAAAGGTAATTGTAACCAACAGTAGAAAAACTGCTCAAATAAATAAATAAATAAGAGGAATTTGTTAACACCACAACAGCTTCTTGTATAATCTGGTAAAATCAATAAAAAGTTAAAGATTTAAAAGTTAAAACCGAGAACTGGCTGTGAAGATAAAATGTTAAAACAGTAAAAATGTGCAAAAAAAAAACATGTATTTTGTGACTTGAAGCGTAGCCATCATGTGACCTTGGCCGTTCTGTTTGGTTGCCCTGGTAACGGTCAGATGCACTTTAGCAGCCACGTTCTGATGAGACCAGACGGTTGTCCTTCCAGCCTGAATGCAAAGGACCGACCGAAAGTTTATGCCTTTTCGTTTCCTCTGCACTGGTCAGGGTTTTGTTTTCTTCTTTCTTCGATTGCTCTTTCTTAGATGCAGCTGTTTGGTTCTTTTTTATTTATAAAACGCTGAGTCCTGGTGGACATGTACATCTGGAGAATCTGAGGGACTATAAAACGGTACCAGTTGATGAGATATTGATCAGGAAATGATGACACGTCTGTTCGAGGTTGTAAATCATTGTGTTTAATTCAGCCTCTAGATTGATGGGATCATGTTGCTATGACAACCCATGTCTGACAGCAGCTTCAGGTGGAGGAAACAGGTAGAAACTCAGGGTTTCTTCATGGTGAAGCTGCCAGGAGGAGTCAGTTACCATGGTAACAGACTCAGTGTAAGATTTTCTGGAACAGAAAACTCAGAGTTTCCCTCAACTCAGGGTTAACATACAAAATGTTTGTTTTAGTTTAGTCTCTTTATCTGACTTTGTCTTTTCACAGTTATGTCTTTATTATTCTATTTATTTATTCTATTTACTATTTAGTCTTTCCAGTTTCTGTCCTTTAGTTGGGCATTACCTGTTGGTTGCAACACCTGGTGGAACTAAGGAAGCAACTGTTTGATGTGTAAATGTTCCATCACTTACATTAGTACAAAACTGAAATAAAAACCAAGTCCTAAAAAATAGGAAAAACTGTGATGATTTTTTTTCAAGTTTTATGACCATAAATATGATAAAGTTGTAGACTGTTACTGGATGGCTGGAGGTGAGTTACCTCGCGAGCATGCACAGCCGGCTGCACGTCTTGCACCTCTACATACAATCCTTGTTTGACCCGGTGATGGCCAGTGAGGAGATGCTGGAAGTCCTGGTGGACCTGGATGGCTCCAGAGGAGGTTCTGGTGTCTTTAAGAAGCTTCTGGGGGGTAATTAAGGGTCCTCTGTGGTTTCTTTAGATCCTCTGACGTGTTGTGGAGAAAGTGAAGCTAAAGTGGAGCTTCCACTATTTAAACACTACACAGTAAATACTGAAACAGGACCACGCTGAGAGGATTTGGAGATCAAAGGTCACAGTGTGAAGACAGCGAGGCCAAAAGCAGGATGGATGAAAGCTGGTCTCTGCTTTCCATCTCCTCTTCATTAACCCCTAGCTTCCATCCTGCTGAGCCAGCACTTCCAGCCAGATCAGCCCATGAGCCAACGTGAGACACGAGGCTGTGACTCAGCACCTCGCCAGCTGTTGCACAACCTCTGCATCACCAGAACTCACTCGTCCACTTATGCAAGCTCTGCTGACCTGTGAGGGGAGGACAGGACGACTGATGGACGGCCAGCAAACTTGGGATGGAAACATCCCTCCTCACCCACAGAGGCCCTGAATGGTAAAGGGGGATGACGGGTCCAGAACAGCAGGACTGGGATGTGTCTTTTTTTTGGGGGGGGGCGGCAGGAACAGTTCACTGGTTCTGCTACAAAAGGATACAGATATGAAATAAACATACCAGCAATAATCTTACATATATGTTCATTCAACATGGTTCATTATGGTGCAGTTACAATCCAGTTAAAACAGTCAGGGCCAGAACCAGGAAGGAGAAGGTGCCTGAGCTGGTGTGCAAGGTTGAGCGGTTCCGGCTAGATATACAGTATTTGGACTCACGTCGACGAACAGCGTGGGCTCTGCTGGGGGACTTCAGTGCTCATGTGGGCAATGACAAGGGGGGCATGATTGGGAGGAATGGCCCCCCTGATCTGAATCCGAGTGGTGTTTTGTTGTTGGACTTCTGTGCTCGTTATAGACTGTCCATAACGAACACCTTGTTCAGACATAAGAGTGTCCACATGTGCACTTGGCACCAGGACACTCTAGGCCGCAGTTCGATGATTAACTTTGTAGTCGTGTCATCGGACTTGCAGCTGCATGTTCTGGACACTCGGGTGAAAAGAGGGGCGGAGCTGTCAACTGATCACCACCTGGTGGTGAGTTGGCTCAGATGGTGGGGGAGGATGCCGGTCAGGCCTGGCAGACCCAAGCGTGTTGTGAGGGTCTGCTGGGAATGTCTGGCGGAGTCCCCTGTCAGAAAGAGTTTCAACGCCCATCTCCGGCAGAGCTTCAACCATGTCCCAGGTGAGGCGGGTCGACCCTCGGATTGAGGAGGAGCAGTGTGGTTTTCATCCCGGTCGTGGAACAGTGGACCAGCTCTACACTCTCATCAGGGTCTTGGAAGGGGCATGGGAGTTTTCTCAACCAGTCTACATGAGCTTTGTGGACTTGGAGATATTCAGTCGTGTCCCCCGGGGACTCCTGTGGGGGGAACTCCGGGAGTATGGAGTGCCGGACCTGCTTGTATGAGCTGTCCGGTCCCTGTACGACCGGTGTCAGAGCTTGGTTCACATCACCGGCAGTAAATCAGAGTTGTTTCTGGTGCGGGTTGGACTCCGCCAAGGCTGCCCTTTGTCACCAATTCTGTTCATTACTTTTATGAACAGAATTTCTAGGCGCAGCCGAGGTGTTGAGGGGATCCGGTTTGGTGGATTCAGGATTGGGTCTCTGCTCTTTGCAGATGATGTGGTTCTGTTGGCTTCATCGGGCTGTGATCTTCAGCTCTCACTGGAGCGATTCGCAACCGAGTGTGAAGCGGCTGGGATGAGAATCAGCACCTCCGCAAATCCAAGACCATGGTCCTCAGCCGGAAAAGGGTGAAGTGCTCTCTCCGGGTCGGCAATGAGGTCCTGCCCCAAGTGGAGGGGTTCACAAGCTGTGAGTAATGACTAAAAGAATGAGATCGCAAATACGAGCCACCAAAATGAGTTTTTTCCACAGGGTGGCCTGGCTCTCCATTAGAGGGTGGGAAGCTTGGTGATCCGGGAGGGTCTCAGAGTAGGGCGCTGCTCCTCCATATCGAGAGGAGCCAGATGAGGTGGCTCGGGCATCTGGTTAGGATGCCTCCTGGACGCCTCCCTGGTGAGGTGTTCTGGGCACGTCACAGATAGCAGATAATGAGTCTGAGCCTGATTCTGATTTTTGTGGATTATTGAAGGTCCGAGATGGAAAAATGGAGGAAGTAGAACATTCTTTCTGGATATAATCAAAGGAAATCCAGGAATTACTGAAACTTTGTAATTTTCTGTCCCAGACTTTCCTGATTTGGGATAATTTTAGATTTCAGTTTCACTGATGGCGTGGATCTGAGTTGTGGAACCGGACACACCTGATAGAAATGCTGTGTCCATGGAAACTGTGAGTCATGCTAATGCTGGTATTTTTATCGTTCTTTGACTGGCAACTGTTTTTAGACCAGGGAGGGATTTTTTCTCTGTGATGCTGCAGAGTGTTCCAGCCTCTGCTCCATAATCTAATCATTTCCACGGCGCCACCTGCTGCTGGTCTGAGGCCAGGAATCCTCTGGCTGCAGGTTTTTACAGCTCCGCGGCTGTAAAACCCATCTGTAGACACCTGAGGTCATCCTGCAGGTGTGCCATGTTGTTTTAAAGCCGTGAGCTCTGACAGTTTAACTCCAATCAATCATCAGAAGATGAATCTGTTGATATGAGCTTAATTACTGCAAACAGACGGGATCTGTCTGAGCACATCTGGAACATCTGCAGGCTGGTTGCTGCTGCAGAATTCTTCACACAACTTCTTTGTTTTGGTCTGCTGGCTGTTTGCATCCAAGCTCAAGAAACAACCAGTTCCTGCAGACTGGATGATGACTGGACCAGGAAGAGGAGGGTCACCCCCCAGCTCGAGGTGTTTACATATTATATAGTCATTTAATTATTTATCTCACTTTTCTCATGTTTAGCACATTTTTCCAACATTTAAAGGACCATTTATGCTCCCTTACGTACATAAACCGGTACGTCTGTTTCAAACGTCTTTTTTGTATTTATTTTGTCTTTGTACGTTCAAAATAAACAAACTTCAGTACATCACCGTCCTCGTGCATCCATGCGTATTTTGTGTTACCATGGTTGTTAAGTCAGTTCCTCCACTAGAGGGCAGTGCTGAGTTCAAAGTTCATTTCTGCGAGCCAACGTCAACTTCAGACATTGTTTAGTGGTGGTAATGCGTTGGTATGACACTGTTTCCAACAGCCCAACACGCCCTAAACACTCACATAAAGTCTTTATTCAAAAGCTCACACAGTTTCTATAGTAGTTGTCGTCATCTTCTTCATTCTTCTTCTGCTTTTTTGTTCCCTTTCTGATTCCTCTTCTTCTCTGGTTTGTTTTTTCGCATGTCAGCTATTCTGCTCAGCACTGCCACCACGCTTTCCGGTGGTATCCCTCCATCTTCAGTGCCAAGCGATGGATAGCTAAACTCCCTGAAAATGGACCAAATTAATAGCCGACACAGAAAACGGACAAAACTGTCCATCTGTCTGCATATCTGTCTTCTGCATATGACATAAACGGGCCTTTAGATGGAAATGAACTGGTTAGTATGGCTGTTTACCACATGTACAGGTCAAATATAACATTGCATCTAAACATTGAATTTCAGTCTAAATATTACATTAGTCTTAAATATCTGCAATATTCTGGGCTTGTCCACTTCCTGTCCGACATTCTGGATGTCTCCTCTTCTGCTTGTTGGGATTTCAGGTCATATTCCAGGTGTAACTTCAGCTCTGGAAAGCTGTTGGCAAATGTAAACAGCTGTCCTGTTGTCATAGCAACATATCATTATGCTGGGCAGAGCCAGAAGCAGATCATCCAAAACAGAGAAGCAACCTTTAAAAATCACAGAAAAACATAAACAAAAACAAGATAAATAAACAAACGTGAATGATGCTAACATAGCGCTGCCAGCCAATCAGAAATCAGCTGACACTTTCCTGTTGCTGTGTCTTCATGCTCCAGGTAAGCGGTGAACCCATACTTTGAGGAGGAGGAGGTCTTCCTCATGATGTCGGGGATTCAGGACCTTGTAGTCCGGCTCCACAGAGCAGGAAATGCTTCAGCACCGGTGGTCCCCATCACACTGCAGGCAACTGCTCCACATGTTGATCAACCCTGTCGGGATTTGAACCTTCGACCCCGGCACCACATGTTGCTCAGGGTCTCGGAGGAGGCCACTCGCTTCTCCGCCACCTTCTCCCCACATCTTCAGCCAATCAGGGAGCACACCAACTGGGTGAGGGGGGCGGTCTGCCTCGCTGGCCTGCTGTTGCTCAACCAGGCTGCCCAGCCAGGCCTTCCTCCTCCTCCTCCTCCTCCTCACACGCGAGCAGTGAGTTTCTGCATCTCCCTGGAGGAGGAGCTGATGCAACCAGCAGCTTGGTTCAGCCCATGAACTGATGGAGATCTGCTAACTGAATGAGGGTCAGTGAGGCTGAGCTCTTCGCTTCCATTTTAATTTCCATGTTTCCACTTTTTCCTCATTTCCAGTTATTCCTGCTACTATTTACCTGCTATCCTCACTAAACCAACTCCAGCTCAGCTGCTTTGTGGCGCCACCGTGCATCAGAAATGTCTTCTTGGCTTTATTCCAGCCATAGAGGAGCATTATTTTTCTTCTTTTCACACACACATAGAACTTTCTGCTCACTGGTTGATCTTTGGCTGCTCCTGATTGGACGTTACCGTCAATCTAAGCTCTCTGATTGGTGGAAAGTCTGACAGGAAGCGGCTTCATCATCATGTCCAGGTCTAAATAGAGGTCTCTTAGCAACATAGTAGTGATGGTGATGTTTTTATGGTGAAATGTGATAAATAATGCTGTTATCATGGATCATTGTGGATTTACCAGATAGAGTCTCTGAATAAAACTACATTTAGTGGCTGGATTGTAAACCTCCTGGATGGGATAGAAATGCTGGAAAACTTCGTAGATCAGCTAAACCAGGGGTTCTTAACCTTTTTTTTTCCATTGCGGCCCAACTTTTTAGTCCAGATTCAACTTTTAACACTGCATTGATTTAACTGGTCTCACTCTTGCTTTAATTTGTATTTAATAACTAAATCAAATCCACCAAATTAATTCTTCTTGGGGCTCTATAAAGGCTGAGGCCGGCCCTGACCATGATGACGAGAACCAGCTGCTCAGTCCAGACCAACTAAAATGCTTCAACCAGAAAATGTGAAAAATCCAGTTCCAGGATCCATCCATCCATCCACCTACTCATTTATCCATCCATCCATCCATCCATCCATCCATCCACCTACTCATTTATCCATCCATCCATCCATCCATCCATCATCCATCCATCCATCCATCCATCCATCCATCCACCTACTCATTTATCCATCCATCCATCCATCCACCCATCCATCCATCCATCCATCCATCCATCCATCCATCCATCCACCTACTCATTTATCCATCCATCCATCCATCCACCCATCCATCCATCCATCCATCCATCCATCCATCCATCGACGGCTGGACGGATGGATGGATGTGTGATAGTGGGATGGTAGAAAAACATGGTGGGAACCATCATGTGATCTTTTTTCTGATGCGAGTCCAGGATGGACCACACAGAGCCGTCATCATGTTCCACTTCCAGCAACCTCTTTTCCCCGAGTCATTCCATGATTAACGAGTCTCCACGTGGCTGTGATGTAACTTCTTGGCTCAGCTGTGATTTACTGTCTCCATAACAAGTTTAATTCTCTCACATGTAATAAGTCATGTTTATTCATCTGCATCCGATCCAGCAGAATCAATCACAGCTTCCCCGTCAGGATTGGTGTGTTCTTCATTAGCTGCCTGGTGACTGAACACACTGAGCCTGGTTCTGCTCCAACAATCTGACATGTGGAGGTCTCTGAACCTCTGCAGCTGGTCAGGAAACACTGTTCCAGAAAAGCTGCAGCTCTTATCTGTCTATCAGAGCCACCAGATCTCCAACTGGCTGCAGCTCAGCGACATCACTGCAGGTGTGTGTAGTCACCTGAAAGCATCAGCAGACTGAGACTGATGCGGCTGAGGCTTTTCACCAAGGATCTGCAGGACAGTCCTGCAGATTTTAGATGTTTCCTGCTCAACATGATAACTTGTTAATAATCTGATATATTTCATATTGATTTTTTAAATCTTCTCAAAGTCTTAAATGTCCCGACGTCCATCTCAGACTTCATGACCTGCTATGTTTCCTCCGACCGATTAGATCCACAGATGGAGACCTTCTAACCACCGCTAGATCACAGTTTGGGACACCAGAACCTCCACCACATGGACCCACAACATCTGTGATACCTTTAAATCCTCCTTAAATCGTTCCTTTGGTTCCTCTGGTGAACATACATGTAACATGCAACATGTGATGAAAAGAATGAGGTCAGCTGATACCAGAATGTACTGAATGAGCAGGTTATTCTATCTTCCCTGATGGCACAGTTCCAGGATTCATGGGGCTCAGAATGTGAAAGAGTGGTTCAGGAGACATCATGTTCACACATGGATCAGCCACCACAGAGTCCAGACCTGAACCCTACCCCTGTGAAGTGCTGGAAAAGGCTTTGTGCAGTGGTCGGACTCCCCATCATCAATACAAGTACTGGGAGAGAAATTAACAAAGAAAAATAACTCTTGAGACAGAAGTTTATCGAGATGATGCCACAGAGAAACTGCTGGAATCAGAGATGAAGGAGGTCCAGTCACAACTCAGAGTGAGGGACCTTTCATGACCTATCGGGAGATGGACAGGTGGATCGGTGCGGCGTCTGCAGTGATGCGGACTCTGCATCGGTCTGTTGTGGTGAAGAAGGAGCTGAGCCACATGACCAAGCATCTCGATTGGTTTATACTGGGATTAAAAGCTTCTACAGACTTGGTACTGACCAGAAACTGCTCCACAGCCAACCTGTCCGTCACCCCGCTGCACCTCTCAGACCACTTCCTGGTTAAATTCTCTGTCTTCCTTCCTCATGTCGATCAAGCGGCTCCTAAAATGGCGTCCTACCGCAAAAACCTGAGATCCCTCAGACCTACACAGCTGTCTGATGAGGTTTACTCTACCCTCCCTTCCCACTCAGACTTCTCCTTACTGTCTGTTAATGAGGCTACAGAAACACTCTGATCCTCTCTCGCCTCCTCTCTGGACAAACTCTGTCCTCTGGTGTCAAAACCAGCCAGACAAAACCCTCCCAGTCCATGTCTCACAGAGGCTCTAAGGGAGCACAGAGCCGGACTCAGGGCTGCAGAAAGAAAGTGGCGCAAATCAAAAGAACACACTGACTTGTCTGAGTACCAGCAAAAACCTGAAACTTTCACATCCAGCCTAAAGGCGGCCAAGATAGCCTTTTATCAGAACAAGATCCACAATGCTCCCAACACACGACATGTTCATGGTGTTTAACTCTCTTCTATCTCCACCACCTGCTCAGCCTCCCACTGTGCTGACTGCAGAAATGTTTGCTTCCTACTTCACTGAAAAGGTCGCTACCATCAGTAACCAATTCACTGAGCCTGACCAACTCAGCCTTACTAAACCAGCTACTGGTGCCTCACTCTGCTCCTTCCGCTCTCTAAATGAGGACCAAGTCTCTAAACTTCTAGTCAACTCAAAACCCACAACCTTTTTTTTTTTTTTTTTTTTAAATGGCGCTGCAGGAGACGGCTGCCTTACCAGTGTCTCTTACACACCGAGTGCTTCTTTCTTTCTTTCTTATCGTTTTATTCCATATTTTATATATATATATATATATATATATATATATATATATATATATATATATATCATATTTTTGATTCTATTGAATATTTTTAACTCTAGCATGGCACTTGCACATCGTCTTGTTTATTCAAGAGAGGAACTTTTTGCATGGAAGACTAATGTCGGAATGCAGCACAACGTACCGACAGAGCTGAGAAGGAAGTACAGAGGCTGCAAGTCAGGATCTAAGCTAAAGGCTGCTCGACGACGTTTGAAGCCAGTGATCCCCTCTGTACTAACGGGAACGTCAACTCAGTACCTAACAAGATGGACGAGCTGTTGGCACTGAACAATCAACGGAATTATCGCGAGTGCAGCTTATACATCTTCACAGAGACATGGCTCACTGATGCGATACCGGATAGTAACGTGGATCTACCGGGTTTCACTGCTGTGAGAGCTGACAGAGACATGAACGCCTGCGGTAAGAGCAGAGGTGGGGGGCTCATCATATATGTGAACAAACGTTGGTGTTGCCCAGGACATGTCTCAGTAAAAAAGGAACTGTGTTGCCAGGACTTGGAACTGATAGCCGTTAGTCTGCGGCCATATTACTTGCCGAGGGAGCTTAGTCACGTGATCGTGCTCTGTGTTTACATCCCGCCCAGCGCGGATGCATCAGCTGCCTGTGAGAAGATACACACAGTAACAGCAAGGCTGCAGACTAAGCACCCCGAGGCATTTATGGTCATATCTGGGATTTTAATCATGCTTCCCTGGACTCTACCTTGGCCTCCTTCTACCAGGCTGTAGACTGTCCCACAAGGAACAACAGAACAATAGACCTGCTGTACTCCAATGTGAAGGATGCCTACAGAGCCACCCCCCTCCCCCCACTTGGAAAGTCTGACCACAACCTGGTATACCTACAGCCACAGTACACCCCCCTGGTCAAAAGGATGTCTAAAACCACACGCTCGATCAGGAAGTGGTCACCTGAGGCAGAGGATGCTCTGAGAGACTGCTTTGACATCACTGACTGGGATGTACTGCTGAGACAACATGGTGAGGACATAGAGGAGCAGACTCACTGTCTGACAGACTACATCAACTTCTCGCTGGACGTAGTCTCCCCCAATAAGACTGTCCGTTGTTATCCAAATAACAAACCTTGAATAACACAAGATGTCAAAGCTGCCCTCAACAGGAAGAAGGTGGCTTTCATGAACCATGACAGGGAGGCAATGCAATTAGCACAGCGGGAGGTGAAACAATGCCTGAAGGACGCGAGGGACACCTACAGAAGGAAGGTGGAAGATAAACTGAGTGAGAGCCGTATGAAGGAGGTCTGGGATGGTGTCATCACCATCACAGGCTTCAGATCAAAGGCCATAACAGCGGGGGGGACAGTGGAAGAAGCAAACAGGCTGAACATCTTCTTTAACCGCTTTGACCAGCCCACGGTCCCCCCTCCCCCACTGCAGTACAGAACCTCCCTGACTTCATCCCCTGTGCAGCCCCCCTGCCAACCTTTACCCCTCCCCCCATCTCAGCACCCTCCACACATAACAGCAGAACAGGTGAGGGGAGAACTGAGGAAGCTCCACCCATGGAAAGCAGCAGGCCCTGACGGAGTGCCTCCTCGTCTGCTTAGGACCTGCACTGCTGAACTGGGGGAACCACTCCAGCATGTCTTCAACCACAGTCTACAGCTGGGGAAAGTGTCTACCCTGTGGAAAACATCCTGTATTGTTCCAGTTCCAAAGAAAAACCGCCCTGGTGAACTGAACGATTACAGACCGGTGGCACTTACATCCCAGCTGATGAAGACGATGGAGCGGCTCATCCTCAATCTCCTCAAGCCCCAAGTGCAACAGGCCCAGGACCCCTTACAGTTTGCCTATCGCGCAGGTGTGGGTGTGGAGGATGCTATTCTCTACCTCCTACACCGTGTCCAAGTACATCTGGATAAGGGGAGGGGCACAGTGAGGATCCTCTTCTTGGATTTTTCAAGTGCCTTCAACACAATCCAGCCCCTGATGCTTCTGGACAAACTGAGGGAGATGCAGGTGGACCCCTGCTTGGTGTCCTGGATTGGTAACTACCTCACAGAGAGACCGCAGTACGTCAGGCTAAAGGACATCACATCTGACACTGTTATTAGCAGCACAGGAGCACCCCAGGGGACGGTGCTGGCCCCCCTCCTCTTCACACTCTACACCTCAGACTTCTGTTAGAACTCAGAGCTGTGTCACATCCAGAAGTTTGCAGATGACACAGCCATCGTGGGGTGTATCAGGGATGATGGAGAGGACGAGTACAGGAATCTGGTCAGTGACTTTGTCACCTGGAGTCAGATGAACCATCTCCAGCTTAACACCTCAAAGACTAAAGAGCTGGTTATTGACTTCAGGAAGTCCAGCCCACAACCACGTCCAGTGACCATCAGGGACGATAAGGTGGAGATTGTAGACAACTACAGGTACCTCGGGTTGTGGCTGGATAACAAGCTGGACTGGACATGCTGTACAGATCACCTGTACAAGAAGGGCCAAAGCCGTCTGTACTTCCTGCGAAGACTGGGATCTTTTAACATCTGCAGGAAACTCCTGTGGATGTTCTATCAGTCTGTGGTGGCTAGTACGCTTTTTTATGCTGTTGTCTGCTGGGGGGGTAACATGACAAAAAGGTGTGCTAACAGGCTGGAAAAACTCATCAGGCGGGCGGGCTCTGTGGTTGGCATGAAGCTGGACTCCCTGGTGACAGTGGCAGAGAGGAGAACATTAAAAAAACTACTGGCTATTGTGAATGATGCCAGTCACCCTCTGCACACTGTCATCAGTGCACAGAGAAGCCTGACCAGTAACAGGCTGCTCCTCCCCAAGAGTAGGACCAACCGACTCAGAGACTCCTTTGTCCCCCGAGCCATCAAACTGTACAACTCTGCATTAGGCAGGAGGGGGAGAAGGAGGGAGAAGAGGGAGGGGGAGAAGGAGGGGGGAGAGGGAGGTGTGCAGTCCGCCTGATACAACACATGCACAATAACCCATACAAACAGTTGCAATAACTTATAAGTGCAATAGTGAACTGGGAATCTGTACCACCTCTACTGTGTGCAATGCTTGTTTATATTGTTTTATTTAACTTATCTTATTGTTATTTATTGTATTCTATTTGTGCTTTTCTTGCACCTTGTTGCCTCTATTTTGCTTTGTACCTGTATATATTGTGTCTTGTGCTTGTCCTGCTTTACTGTTGGTGTTGTATTGCTGCTGGTACCCAAATTTCCCTGAGGACTCTCCAAAGGGATTAATAAAGTATTTCTATTCTATTCTATTCTAACCTGTCCTCTTGATCCTGTTCCCTCTGACATCCTGCAGAGCATTTTACCTACAATCAAACCTGCAGTAACTCATATTATCACCTCCTCTCTTAAATCCGGTGTCTTTCCTTCTGCCTTCAAACAAGCTCGGGTTCCCCGCTGCTGAAGAAACCCACACTCAACCCAGCCCAGGTTGGAAACTACCAAACTACCCAAGACCGAGCTTATTGTCTTTCTAGCCAGTCCTTCCTTACCGCCACAGATAAGCATGCAGCTTGACTCCATCACGCTTGTGTCTACGTCTTCTACCAGGAATCTTGGTGTCATGGTAGACAACCAGCTGACCTTTAAGGACCATGTTGCCTCGGTCTCTGTTGTTGCTCTCTACAACATCAGGAGGATCAGACCCTACCTGACTGAACACACGGCCCAGCTCCTGGTCCAGGCTCTGGTCATTTCACGCATTGACTACTGCAACTCCTTACTGGCTGGCCTGCCTGCATGCTCAGTTAAACCTCTGCAGATGATCCAGAACGCAGCAGCACGTCTGGTCTTCAACCAGCCCAAAAGAGCTCATGTCACTCTGCTGCTAATCGCTCTCCACTGGCTTCCAGTTGCAGCGCATCAGATTCAAAGCTCTGCTTCTGGCTTACAAAACAATAACCCAAACGGCTCCGGTCTACCTCCACTCCTTAATCCAGAGCTACACTCCCTCTCCACAGTTACGCTCTGCCAGTGAAAGACGCCTAGTGCTCCCACCACAAGGTGGCGCAAAATCAGTAGCTAGACTCTTCTCCTCTGTTCTTCCCCGGTGGTGGAACCATCTACCAAACTCCATCCGATCCACAGAGTCTTTATCCACTTTTAAAAGCAAGCTAAAGACTCAGTTGTTTAAGGAGCATTTCCACACTTAGCTTAACTCTTCTACTCAGAATGAGGTAGAAAGATTTGTCCAGCTCTTTGGCTCAACCAGGTACTGAAGAAGCTGCTGCACTTATGTCCAAGATGATGTTGTGTGATGAAATCGTGATCTTGTATTTAAACAAAATGACTTACAAAAACAACAAAAAACTAAAATAATAATAATAATAATAAATAAATAATTATAAGCCCTGCCTCTAGCACCACATGACATCACCTGTGCTCCAGCAGTCTGACTACCACTTAATGATGACGTCCATCTTGTTTGAATTCTTGCTTGTGTTGTTCTTACTTTCAGATGTAATTCGCTTTGGATAAAAGCGTCTGCTAAATGACTGTAGAACAGAATAGAATAGAATAGAATAGACTGGTTTATACTGGGATTAAAAGGGTTTGTACTTTTTTAGAGTTTGTGTTTGTGGAGTTTTAAGGGTTACATTCCTGCAAAATGAAATGAACTTCAACCTTTACCTGCTGCATTACGAATCTTCTAATTGGCTGAATCTCAGGTGTAACTTTCAGTCCGACCGCAAGCTTCATCCCCTGATGATGATGATGATGAGTAAAGCAGAGTTTATGGTGACAGAGGTCGTATCTGCAGACATCGTAGCAGAACCTCTGCAGAGCATCTTATCTTCCAGCATCAGCTTATGTTTAGTTTGTGGTGATGAAAGTATGGGATTGAGCAACGTTCCTGGATCCTCCATCAAACCAGCTGCCAGGACGCTTTCATAACCCCACCTGACCGCAGCTGCAGCACTCACTGACCCCTCAGATCACCACCGAGACCACCTGAGAGCTCAGCAGCAGCCAATCACAGAGCAGGAGGACATTCTTGCTCCCCATCACAGTCTGACGGATAAAGAAATTTACTGGATCTAAAACTAAACAACAAGCAAAAATACTTAAATATGAACCTCAATGTGAAACATTTCCTGTCTGTAGATAAAAAATCTAATTTTTCTCTTCATCCTGAAGGACCACATGTTGGACATTGTCCAGCCAAAACAGGACCCTTTAAAGAATCAGAGACAGGAAAGGAAATAACCAGCAGAGACACTGAAATATATCTGGTGAGGACAGGTGGGACAGGTGAGGACAGGTGGGGACAGGTGAGGACAGGTTGGACAGGTGAGGACAGGTGAAGACAGGTGGGGACAGGTGGGACAGATAAGGATTGGTTAGACAGTTGAGGACAGGTGGGACAGAGTAAGACTGGTGAGGAAAGGAAAGGACAGGTGAGAACAGGGAGGACAGGTGAGAACAGGGAGGACAGGTGGGACAGCTGAGGACAGGGAGAACAGACGGGACAGGGTCAGGTTAGGACATGTGAGAAAAGTTAGGACAGGTGGGACCAGGTAGGACAGAAGAGAACAGGGGAGGAAAGGTGAGACATGTCAGAGAGGTCAGCATAAAGGTGAGAGTGGGTCTGGAACCCGACGTCCCTCCGAGGTCGGATGTGAATCCAAAACCTGCTGAACAGGAAGTTGTCCACCAGGTCCATGCAGAGACCTCTGAAGGGGGCAGATTAAACCAGATTTTAAAATACTGCATGTGAGGCAGAAATCTGGTAAAATCTGCATGTATGTTTTTTTATTCTACTTCATTAATCCCAGCTGGGAAATTCTTTTTCTGCATTTAACCCATCCTAGCTGCCAGGAGCAGGGCGCTGACAGATTCCAGCGCCCGGGTAGCAGTCAGGGGTTGAGGGTCTTGCTGAGGGGCCCACAGTGGTTTTTACCTTAGTTGCCAGCCCCAAGGCCTGAAGCCAGGTTCTCCAAGCCCACCTTTGTAGCCACTAGGCTACTACTCACCACATCACAGTTAGAAACCAGAGGACGAAAGGAGGAAGAAACAAGGGTGGCCATTTAAAACCATTTCTACATAGGAGCCCAGTATTCAACTGGCTTCAGTACTTTAAAAAAGCTCCTGCATCCAGATCCATCCAGAACACCAGCAGCAAACTCTAACATCAAGCTGCAGAACAGAGGAGAGATGGTACCTTAGTGCAGTGGTTCTCAAACTTTTTCTCAAAGGGCCCCCTTCTCATTGACAACAATGTCAACCCCCTCCTCCATCCCACCACCACTACCACATGCACCCTGCTAGCAGTACAAAAAGTATATGTTTAATCTAGCCTAGCTGTCCCCCCTGACATAAATCGGGGCCCACCCCCACTTTTGGGGGCTCTTTCCCACTAGATGACACCCCACCACCCCGATTTTGAATGTTCCTATTACAATAGAGGGCAATGGAGGCAGCGTTTGGTGTGGGCGGGGTCATTTTAGCAAGATGGCTAGTACGTATCGTGAAGTCACTTATAGTGTAACCCACATGAGTTAAGGTCCAGCTTGCTCTGGATTTTTCTGTTGGCCAACAAGCACAAACAGGTCTTCACGACTATGTGTAGGACTATGGTGGTTGTTTCTGAAACACCATCTCTGCTGCCAGTGTTGTTATCTACGACTGCGGCTTCTGGGTTTTACAGATGGCAGGACTGGGAGTCACTCTCATGACTCATCCCATGATATCAAATTCAGGCCAATAGTGGCCTGCAATCTTGACACGTCACCATTTTCGGCTCGCTCCAAACCTTCGGAACCCTGACAGAGTAGGTAGTAAAAATGTCCATCCATCCATCCATCCATCCATCCATCCATCCATCCATCCATCCATCCTCCCACTCATCTATCCATTAATCCATCCATCCATCCACCCACTCATTCATCCATCCACCGACTCATTCATCCATACATCCATCCATCCATCCATCCATCCATCCATCCATCCATCCATCCATCCATCTATCCATCCATCCTCCCACTCATCCATCCATCCATCCACCCACTCATTCATCCATCCACCGACTCATTCATCCATACATCCATCATCCCTCCATCCTCCATCCATCCATCCACTCATTCATCATCCATCCATCCATCCATCCATCCATCCATTCATCCATCCATCCATCCATCCATCCACTCATTCATCCATCCATCAATCCAGCCATCTCTCCATCCATCCATCCATCCATCCATCCATCCATCCATCCATCCATCCATCCATCCATCCATCCATCTATCCATTCTCCCACTCATCCATCCTTCAATACATTCATTCATTCATTCGTCCTTCTGTCCGTCCATCCGTCCGTCCGTCCGTCCATCCATCCATCCATCCATCCATCCATCTATAAATTCATCCATCCATCCCTACATCCATCCATCCTTCCATCCAGCCATCCATCCATGCATCCATCCATCAATCCATCCACCCATCCATCCTTCCATACATTCATCATTCATCCATTCAATCGTCCTTCCGTCCTTCCGTCCATCCATCCATCCATCCATCCATCTATCAATTCATCCATCCATCCATCCTCCACTCATTCATCCATCGATCCATCCATTCATCCATCCTCCCACCCACCCATTCATCCATCCATCCATCCATCCATCCAACCAACCATGCACCAATTCATTCATCCATCTATCCATCCACCCACTCATCCATTCATCCATCCATCCTCCCACTCATCCATCCACTAATCCATCCATCCATCCACCCACTCATTCATCCATCCATCCACTGACTCATTCATCCATACATCCATCCATCCATCCATCCAACCACTCATTCATCCATCGATCCATCCATTCATCCATCCTCCCACCCACCCATTCATCCATCCATCATCCATCCATCCAACCAACCATGCACCAATTCATTCATCCATCTATCCATCCACCCACTCATCCATTCATCCATCCATCCTCCCACTCATCCATCCACTAATCCATCCATCCATCCACCCACTCATTCATCCACCGACTCATTCATCCATACATCCATCCATCCATCCATCCACGCATCCATCCGTCCATCCATCCATCTATTCATCCATCCATCCATCCACTCATTCGTCCATCCATCCATCCATCCCTCCATCCTCCATCCACTTATCCATCCATCCATCCATCTATCATCCATCCATCCATCCATCCATCCATCCATCCATCCATCCATCCATCCATCCATCCATCCATCAATCCATACAACCAACCATGCACCAATTCATTCATCCATCTATCCATCCTCCCACTCATCCATTCATCCATCCATCCTCCCACTCATCCATCCACTAATCCATCCATCCATCCACCCACTCATTCATCCATCCATCCACCGACTCATTCATCCATACATCCATCCATCCATCCATCCATCCAACCACTCATTCATCCATCCAATGATCCATCCATCCATTCTCCCACTCATCCATCCATCCATCCATCCATACGCCCACTCATCGATCCTTCCATACATTCATTCATTCATTCGTCCTTCCGTCCATCCGTCCGTCCATCCATCGAACCATTCATTCATCCATCCATCCATCCATCATCCCACTCATTTATCCATCCATCCATCCATCCATCCTCCCACCCATCCATCCTTCCATACATTCATCATTCATCCATTCAATCGTCCTTCCGTCCTTCCGTCCATCCATCCATCCATCCATCCATCCATCCATCCATCCATCCATCTATCAATTCATCCATCCATCCATCCCTACATCCATCCATCCATCCTCCCACTCATTCATCCATCCATTTATCCTCCCAACCTTTTATCCATCCATCCATCCATCATCCATCCAACCATGCACCAATTCATTAATCCATCTATCCATCCACCCACTCATCCATCCATCCGTCCGGCCTTCCATCCATCCAACGATCTATCCATCCATTCTCCCATTCTCCCACTCATCCATCTAGCCATCCATCCATCCATCCATCCTCCCACTCATCCATCCATCCATCCATCCATCCATCCATCCTCCCACTCATCCATCCTTCCATACATTCATTCATTCATCCATTCATCCATTCATTCGTCCTTCCGTCCATGCACCAATTCATTCATCCATCCATGCGTGCACCATCTCATTCTTCCATCCATCCATCCATCCATCCATCCATCATCCATCCACCCACTCATTCATCCATTCATCCATCCATCCATCCATCCATCCATGCACCAATTCATTCATCCATCTATCCATCCTCCCACTCATTCATCCATCCATCCATCCATCCATCCATCCATCCATCCATCCAGCCATCCATCCATTCATTCGTTCTTTGTCTGTCCGTCAATCCGTCCATCCATCCAACCATCCATCCATCAATCCATCCATTTATTCATACATCCATCCATCCATTCATTTGTTCATTTGTCCGTCCGTCCGTCCATCCATCAACCCATCCAACCACCCACCTATACATTCATCCTTCCATCCATCCATCCATCTATCCATCCCTCCATCCACCCACTCATTCATCCATCCACTCATCCATTCATCCATCCATCCATCCATGCACCAGTTCATTCATCCATCTATCTATCGATCCACCCATTCATCCATCCGTCCATCCATCCATCCTCCACATCCTCCACGCCGGTGGTTTTACCTGATCGGTCTGTGGGTTTGTTGTTTATTTATTTATTTATGTAATAGGGACAGATACAATAAACATAGATTATTGTGTTAAAATAATCTGATGCATGTATGACAGTGTTTATAGCCATGGCTAATTTGCACCACCTGTCCCTAGAAGGGCTTTTAACAGTAAGATTAAATGAATAGTGGAAATTAACAGTAAATACAATAAAATGTCCGGAGACCAGTTAGTACTTAGTAAAAGTCCATGAGGTATATACATACACACATACTCAAGCTCACACACCTCACTTACACACACATACACACTTCAAATGACATGGTTACACTGCTGTTGCTCCATGAGCCAGGATTTGGTTTGTTTTTTGAAGGTGGACAGTTTAGTTATGGTCTTTATATTAGCAGAGAGAGAGTTCCACAGATCGGCTCCTTTCACAGAAAAACATTCTGGGCAAAAGATGTTTTATAAAATGGAACTTTACCGTCTCCACATGTAGCTGCTCTTGTTGCTCTGGAGGTTTCCAGTGTATAAATGGGTAAAATGAACAAAATTAATAAAGTTTAAGATTTTGTGTTTATTTAAAATATTGCAGTGATGGAACTGAATGGGCTTTTTATCTAAAATTTTGAAGGCCCTATTGTAAAGCCTCTCAATAGGCTTTAAGGCGGTTTGACTGGTCTGAGACCAAACAGTGGTGCAGTACGACAGATGAGACAGGATCATTGTGTTCAGACAGACACGAGCACATTCAAATGTCAGACAGCTCCTAATCATCCTGAAACAGTTTATACTGGCCTTCATTTAATTTCAGATGCTTTTGATATGATATTTAAAATTTAGCTGAGAATCTAATATGACTCCTAAATATTTTTCTTGCTCTTCTTGTTTGATGAATTCACCATTCATTTTGATATTTAGGTTATTTGATGTTCAAATTCTTTTTATGTAAAAACAAATAGATTTAGTTTTCTTTATATTTAATGTTCAATATGAGTTGTTTAGCCATGTTGACTCTTTCTAAAGACTTTTAGTCAATGTACTGCCGATAACAGCAGGAGTTTTTCCAGACACATAAATCACAGTGTTGTCGGCGCACATTTGGAGACCAACTTCAGGACACACATCTGGCAGTTCGTTCACATACAGGCTGAAAAGAATAGGCCCCAGTATGGTTCCTTGAGGGATTCCTGTATTAATTTTACATGGGGCAGATTTTACATTATCAATGACTACACATTGTTCTCGACTCTGTAAATATGATTCGAACCATGTGAGTGCCTGGTGTGACATATTGAAGGATGACAGTTTTGAAATAAGACGTCTGTGGTTTAGGGTATTGAATGCCCTCTTCAAGTCCAGGAATACTGCACCCACCATGTTTCCTTTATGAAGTGGCTGCACAATATTTTCTAGTAATGTGCAAACAGCTGATTCAGTTGAATGATTCTGCATTGATTGCCCTTGTCTGGTTGGCTGGGGCCCCGAACTGCAGCCTTATGGCTGTGGTGTGGGCCCTGGTCTGCGCTGTTTGGGGAGGCTGGCTCCTGGTGTGGATGGATCCCCATAATAACATCATTTCCTCACAGCAGCATCAAGCCAGGTATTTATTTATTTATTACTTTTAATATTTTATACCTGCTTTTAGCTTGGAGACAGAAGTTAAGGGGGGGGGGGGGGGGGGGGGGGGGGTATTTTCTGATGTTTAAGGCTTATTTTGGTTTTAACATGCATGAATTGAATTGTGCTTTTTTTTTTTTTTTTTTTACCTTCGTGTGTGTGCTTTGATTGAAACTTGGTTGTGACTTGGGTTTTTAAGATGCAAAAACTGTTGCATTTTTATTATGTGAAGCACTTTGTGCTGCAATCCTGCATGAAAAGTGCTAAATAATAATGGATGGATGGATAGATGGATGAATGAATTGGTGCATGGATGGATGGATGAATGAGTGGGAGGATGGATGAATGGATGGCAATTAAATGATGTATCATACTTGGTTTACATGATTTCTGCTCCTGAACCTTGTCAGGGCTGTACGCCGTCACCTTCATCTGTACTCAGGACTGGAAGCTGTCATCTGTGAGGCGTGAGCTTTTTATAAAGTTCATACTGGAGAACATCTGCTACATATGTGGATCCAAAGATCGACAGGAATCCAAGTGCTTAGCATACCTTTTCATGTTCACATGAACGTCGGGAAAAGCATTGCAAGTTTCAAACACAAGTTTGTCCGGTTTTTAATATCACACCATTTGTGATTGTGAGTGAGAACAGCCCTCTGATGGGCAACATCTTCAAGGTCTGCTGTCAAGCATTTAAACTTAGACACACATATGTCTTTGTCTGCTATTTCGGCCAGTTCCATCTCAAGATCAGGTTGACTCACACCTGCCATGCAGTTGTCTTTAGCAGGGATGGATTGAGGCCTAGCGGAGTGACAGGGAAGCATAATGTAGTTTTGTCCTCTCTGAACTCACAGAATCTTTTCCCAAACATTTGTGGTGGTTGCAGAATGTAAATACTATGAATTTATCATGTCAGCTTTGTAAATCTCTGGTAAGCACAGTCAGCTTGCGCTCGAATGCCAAAACCTCCTCCAACATGTGTAGGGATGAGCGTCCTTTCCCCTGAAGAGCTGTGTTCAGCGTGTTCAAGTGCTGTCATGTCTACCATGAAGTGCAGCTTTTCCAGCCACTCTGACTGTTCCAGCTCAGGAAATATGAGCCCTTTGCTGCTTAGGAAAGTTTTCACTTCTTCCAGACACGCGTTTCCGCACCTCCCCTCTGGACAGGCGGACTTTGTTTTACAGCAGGAGACCAGAATACCTTCCAGCTCTTCCAGGAACGAACAGAACGCTGTCGTACATGCAGGTTGTGACACATATTAAGAGCAACATGTTATTAACACGTTTAATTTAGATGTTACAAGATCACAATAATCTTCATATTTGGAATCACATTCTGAAAGCGAAGGAACTAAAATAAAATACATTTTAATTGAATACACATTAATTACTTTCAAAAGCCAGGGAGATGACCTCTGTGCTAGGAACTTCAGGACACCAAACTGCCCCGGTAAGGTGGCGGCTCAGGGGGAGTGGAAAAAATGACTAACAGAAAAATCGTGGACATTATTGTCAGTCGGGATGTTGTGTCTCCATCACCTCCTCAGGACAGGACAGGACAGGAATCACCTGATTCTAAAATCCAAAACATTGATCTTATGTAAGAGCTCCAAAGAAAACACAAACAAAATGAAATTATGACCAATATTTCTGAATAATTCCCAGCAACAGAGTATATGTTGGTGGGAGGTGTAATTATAATTGCTACCTGCGGTTATTTCTTTAATAAAATATGAATTCTGAAAGTAAAAGAAAGAAAGAAGGAGGCAGTCTTTTGAATTACTCTTTAAAATAACGTCTCCTCAAGATCTGCTTGCTTCAAAGAGCCAAAAATCCCGTCTGTAGTCTGGTTGTTGTGTCACGCCTTTAGTAACACCATTTATTTTAACACCATTATTTCCATCATTGATACACATTGTGAGGCACAACTACTAATGATGTTGCTTCCTTCATGCACTGATGTACACGAGGTGGCTACATGACAGATCACATCCAGTAAAAAGTAGCTGGGAGCCAGAAGAGTAACAAAAACACACATCGTAGTTTTTGTGCTCATTTCTTACGGAGGTTCTTATGTAAACATACCTTCATCTTGCAAAATACACGAAGCATCATGCACGTAATTTATTTCACCAACTTACCGATTCTGTGACTTCATTAACTTATTTGGCTGTTCTGAAATAAAGACTGAAGACGACGGATCTCTGGTCAGCTCTGCTGCAGCTTGCCTTCCTTATCTCCTGATTAATAGCAGGTCACAAACCAACGTAAACAGCTTCATACTGCCACCCTCTACACTGGGGCGTGCTAAATCAGGCCGTACAGCATTCCCATGGCAACCAGAAAGCGTTACATCAGGCCCTACAGTGTTCTCGTGGCAACCAGAGTGCATTAAATTAGGCTCTACAGCGTTCCCATGGCAACCAGAGAGCATTACATCAGGTCCTACAGCGTTCCCATGGCAACCAGAGAGCATTACATCAGGCCCTACAGCGTTCCCGTGGCAACCAGAGAGCATTACATCAGGCCCTACAGCGTTCCCGTGGCAACCAGAGAGCATTAAATTAGGCCCTACAGCGTTCCCGTGGCAACCAGTGTGAGTTCCATCAGGCCCTACAGCATCCCCATGGCAACCAGTGTGAGTTCCATCAGGCCCTACAGCATTCCCATGGCAACCAGTGTGAGTTCCATCAGGCCCTACAGCATTCCCATGACTGAGAAGCTTCACACTGAGCATACTGCACGGCAGAATTTAAGTGAAGGTTCATGTGGTGACATATGATAGGATGACTGGTGGCAGGTCATTTATTGTAATTTACTACTAATAATAATTGTTCCAGTGAACGGCCACAAGAAGGCTGCCCATTAAAAAAAAAAAACAAACTTTGGGGTCAAAAGGCTCATTTCTCGACATCACAGGCAGAACACTTTTCTGATTGGCTCTCCCCAAGAGACTCTTCCCACAGTGCAGCGGGGTAGACAACTGAGTGGAATGGAGGGAGGTGAACACGTGAACAGCATGCTTCCAGTGTTGCTCAAAGGTCCCTAGGCAGTAGTTTTCCAGCTGCTCCTCCCCACCAGACCCACAGAGATGTGCTCAGAGGTCAGACAGCTGCACACGCTCCGTAAATTACATCTTCAGGTCTCTTCTTTGTTGTTTTTTTTATCTTTTAAGGCAACATATTTTTATAAGTTGCATCAAACTATCAGATATAAGCTTTCCTCCTCTTGTAGTGGGAATGTTTTTTGCAGTAAAGATGTTTTTAGACCTTTTGGTGAAGGAATGTAGCAAAACTGATTCCTATAAAAACAGGTTTTAGATTGGCTTTCTTAGAGTAATGTGAGAAATTACAGCATTGTTATTGGTTCACAGTGGTCTTCCCTCCTTTTCTTTTTTTTATAAAGTATTGCATCATTAAAAAAAATCATTCAAAATGCGTTTAGGACATGTGGCCAAAAACTGGTGGGTCACCTAAAGGCAACACAGTCCAATAGAGGGTTAAACAACTGGATTCCCAGCTGATCTAACCTCAGAAAACATCCCTTAATGTCGTCCATTGCTTAGCAACAGTGCCGCAGCACATCAACACACCTGGGTTTGATTGAACACATAATGTCTCAGTGTGAGGTCGCTACATGGCAGTTGGGTACCCAGAATTCCTCCTGCCTCATCAGAAACCCAGTTATGAGCAGCTCTGACAGCCTTCAGCCATGAATCATGTGACCTCATCAGAAACATGTCAGCTTTGTTTACCTGCTGCTAGCGTTAGCCGCAGGGCTAACCTTGCCCTGCCAGGCCGCAGCCGCTGAGTTACGGTTCGGTTTAATCCAACACAGCAGCAGAGATGCTCAGCCAGCACAGCGATCAGCTCCAGAAGCATAAATCATGTTAGCAGCAGAACTGCAGGCGACAGGGTGGGACGCTACTGGACCAGATCCATTCTCCCCCGTGCTGATCACAGAAGGCCTGATCAGGATGTCAGTCCTTTCGAGAGTCCAGAAACACTGAATATTAACTGAAATGAGTGTCCACCTGAAGAGGACATGAGACAGAGGACAAGGTATGTTTGTGTGTGCAGGAAGGAAAGATCAGCTCAACACCAGATCTCAGCAGCTGCAGAAAACCTGATCATTAAAAAATAAATAATTTAATTTAAACTACTGCTACTTGGTTTAATTTAAACGGCTACCAACCCACTTCCTGCTTCATTTCCTGTCTCAGTTACAATAACTGGACCGGTGTCCAAGGTCCCAGGTAGACCTCTGGGTCTGACATTGTGACACAGGTCAGACTTGGTCCTTAAAAGATAAAGCAGCAGACGAATTATCCCATAATGACCTCTCTTTACTGACCCACATGGCCCACTTTGTTAAACATTACAGATGACCGGACAGTGAGGAGCTCAGGAGGTCAAAGTTTGGAGGATCTGAAGCCAACAGATCGTCTGAGAGCACATATCAGAGTGACCCAGACAGCAGCAGCAGGTTACTGAGTGCATACAGTACAGGGAGAATGTTTGCACGTGCTCAGTAGGGCTGGTAGACACGTCTGACATGAAACAGCAGGGGATAGTCTGGTCTGCAGTAAAGCCAGTCTAAACTGAGTCTAAAACCTAATCATACCAAGATCAAAACCAGTCCAAACCAAGACTAAGACCAGTCCAAACCAAAATCAAAACCAGTCCAAACCAGGACTAAAACCAGTCCAACCAAGACTAAAACCAATCTAAACCAAGACTAACAACAGTCCAAACAAAGACAAAAAACCAGTCCAAACAAAAATCAAAACCAGTCCAAACCAAGACTAAAACCAGTCCAAACCAATATCAAAACCAGTCCAAACCAAGACAAAAACTAGCCCAAATCAAGACTAAAACCAGTCCAAACTAAGACAAAAACCAGTCCAAACCAATATCAAAACCAGTCCAAACCAAGACCAAAACTAGTCCAAACCAAGACTAAAACCAGTCCAAAACCAAGACTAAAACCGGTCCAAGACAAGACCAAAATTAGTCAAAACCAAGATTACAACCAGTCAAATACCAAGACCAAAACCAGTCCAAACCAGGACAAAAAGCTGTAACTACAGAGAATGGACGTCTGATGTAACTGATTTATCTGGTTTAAATCAGACTTCCACCTGGAACTGGACCTGGACCAGAAAGATAAACAAGAAGAGACATGAAACAGCAGAATCACCGGACGACCATGAAGCTCATCTTCACCTGAAGAATCAATTTATTTATACATCAAAGATGACAGTGTTCTGTCTTGGGTCTGACTTAGTGCTATTTGAATTCTATTTTGGTTTATATTTGGTTCTGTTTGGGTTCTATTTTGGTTCCAGTTTGGCTCTGTTTAGGTTCTGTTTGGGTTCTAATTCTGTTAGAATTCTAGTTCTGTTTGGGTTCTGGTTCTGTTAGGGTTCTACACTGAGCTCTCCAGATCTTCACTGCTGGTTGTATTCCAGCTGATCTCACTCAGATTATCCCTTAGATGAGGAGCTGGTAAAACTGCTGATGTCACCACAAACCAGACGACTGTAAGCTGGATCATCAGTTGAACAGGTGTACCTGCCAACGTATTACCAGGTGTACCTGCCACCATGTTACCAAGTATACCTGCCGTCATGTTAACATATATACCTGCCACCGTGCTAACACATATACCTGCAACGGTGTTACCAGGTGTACCTGCCACCGTGTTACCAGGTATACCTTCCCCGGTGTTACCAGGTGTACCTGCCACCTTGTTACCAGATATATCTGCCACTGTGTTACCAGGTGTACCTGCCACCGTGTTACCAGATATATCTGCCACTGTGTTACCAGGTGTACCTGCCACCGTGTTACCAGGTATACCTTCCCCAGTGTTACCAGGTGTACCTGCCACCGTGTTACCAGATATATCTGCCACTGTGTTACCAGGTGTACCTGCCGCCGTGTTACCAGGTATACCTTCCCCGGTGCTACCAGGTGTACCTGCCGCCGTGTTACCAGGTATACCTGCCGTCATATTAACATGTATACCTGCCACTGTGTTACCAGGTGTACCTGCCGCCGCGTTACCAGGTATACCTGCCGTCATATTAACATGTATACCTGCCGTCATGTTACCAGGTACACCTGCCATGATGTTACCAGGTATACCTGCCGTCATGTTAACATGTATACCTGCCACTGTGGAACCAGGTGTACCTGCCACTATGTCACCAGGTATACCTGTCGCCGTGTTACCAGGTGTACCTGCCACAGTGTTGCCAAGGGTACCTGCCGCAGTGTTATCAGGTATATCTGTCGCCATGTTACCAGATATATCTGCCACCATGTTACCAGAGGTACCTTCCACTGTGTTACTAGGTATACCTGCCGCCGTGTTACCAGGTATACCTGCCGTCATGTTAACATGTATACCTGCTGTCATGTTACCAGGTATACCTGCCGTCATATTAACATGTATACCTGCCACCGTGTTAACACATATACCAGCAGCAGTGTTACCAGGTGTACCTGCCACCGTGTTACCATGTATACCTGCTGTCATGTTACCAGGTATACCTGCCGTCATATTAACATGTATACCTGCCACCGTGTTAACACATATACCAGCAGCAGTGTTACCAGGTGTACCTGCCACCGTGTTACCATGTATACCTGCTGTCATGTTACCAGGTATACATGCCGTCATGTTAACATGTAAATCTGCCATTGTGTTACCAGGTGTACCTGCCACCATGTTACCAGGTGTACCTGCTACCCTGTTACCGTTGGACTACTGCATGTTTAAGTGTGGCAGGGACCAAACCAAAGGACAGACTGGTAATAATGGCAAGAGCACACTGCACTATCCTGAGGACAGAGAACAGAGGTTCTACAAGTAGCAACTTTCTCAATAAGAAACTTTAAGAAATTATGACTCTTGGGAAGCTTCCAAACATACATTCTATGGAGGATTAGGAACAGAGTTAACTGTGTTAAATAACACACCAGGGTTATGTCTGTTGGATGAGATGATAGTTTCAAAGTGTTTCCTTTTTTCCTCCTTTCGGTTCTCTGGTATTAATGCTAGCAGCTTTGCATAGTTTGATGTGACACCTGCAATTTATCCTCCTTCCACCTTCTCTCCGCTCGGGGACACTCACTCCTGTAGCCCGAGTCCTGTCATTAAACCAGGGCTCATTGCGTAGTTTTTAGTGGAACCACAGAATCCAGGATGGTTTGGCCACCGTCTCAAACTAGGAGCCGAGCTCCTCTGTGTCAACTGAGGGAAAGTCTGGGAAACATGAAGCTGATCAAAAGCAGCAGAGAACTGAGCAGCAGAGGAAGAGTTAAAAGCCCAACATAGCTGGGAAGGAGCACAAGCGTTATCTGCAGTTTAAGCAAGTCGTCCTTACCATGTCTACGTGCCTAAATGTGTCTCTCAGGTATTGGTGGACACCGTCTCTCAGGTTTCGTAGACTCTGTGTCTCAGCTGTTGGTGGACTCTGTGTCTGTACATTTCAGTGTACTCTGTGTCTGTCAGGTTTTGGTGGATTCTGTCTCTCACGTTTCGGTAGACTCTGCATCTCTCAGGTTTCGTAGACTGCGTCTCTCAGGTTTTTGTGGACTCTGTGTCACTAAGGTTTTGGTGGATTCTGTGTCTCTCAGGTTTTGGTGGACTTTGCTTTTCTCATGTTTTGGTGGAGTCTTTGTCTCTAAAGTGTTGGTGGACTCTGTGTCTCTCATGTTTCGTAGACTTTGTGTCTTTCAGGTATTGGTGGACTCTGTCTCTAAGGTTTTGGTAGACTCTGTGTCTCTCAGGTTTCGTAGACTCTGTGTCTCTACGTTTTGGTAGACTCTGTGTCTCTCAGGTGTTGGTGGACTCTGTCTCTCACGTTTCGGTAGACTCTGCATCTCTCAGGTTTCGTAGACTGCGTCTCTCAGGTTTTTGTGGACTCTGTGTCTCTGAGGTTTTGGTGGACTCTGTGTCTCTGAGGTTTTGGTGGACTATATGTGTCTCAGGTGTTGGTGGACTCTATGTCTCAGAGGTTTGGGGGGACTCTGTGTCTCTCAGGTTTCGGTAGAATCTGTGTCTCCATGTTTCAGTGGACTTTGTGTCTCTCAGGTGTGGGTGGACTCTATGTCTCTCAGGTGTTGGTGGACTCTATGTCTCTCAGGTATTGGTGGACTCTATGTCTCTCAGGTATTGGTGGACTCTGTGTTTCTCAGGTTTTGGTAGACTCTGTGTCTCCACATTCCGGTGGTCTCTGTCTCTGAGGTTTTGGTGGACTTTGTGTCTCACAGGTTTGGGTGGTATTTGTGTCTCTCAGGTTTCGGTAGAATCTGTGTCTCCATGTTTCAGTGGACTCTGAGTCTCTCAGATTTCGTAGACTTTGCATCTCTCAGGTTTGGGTGGACTTTATGTCTCTCAGGTTTTGGTGAACTCTGTGTTTCTCAGGTTTCAGTACACTCTGTGTCTCTTAGGATTTGGTAGACTCTGTGTCTCCATGTTTCAGTGGACTCCGAGTCTCTCAGATTTCGTAGACTCTGCATCTCTCAGGTTTCGGTGGACTCTGTGTCTCTCAGGTTTTGGTGGACTCTGCATCTCTCTGGTTTCGTATACTTGTGTCTCTACTTTTTGGTGGACTCTGTGTCTATCAGGTGTTGGTGGACTCTGCTTCTCTCATGTTTTGGTGGAGCCTTTGTCTCTAAAGTGTTGGTGGACTCTGTGTCTCTCATGTTTCGTAGACTTTGTGTCTCTCAGGTATTGGTGGACTTTGCGTCTCTCAGGTTTTGGTAGACTCTGTCTCTAAGGTATTGGTGGACATTGCATCTCTCAGGTTTTGGTGGACTCTGTGTCTCTAAGGTTTGGTGGACTCTGTGTCTTCAGGTTTCTTAGACTCTGTGTCTCTCAGGTTTTGAAGATTTTGCGTCTCTCAGATTTTGGTGGACTCTGTGCCTCTTAGGTTTCGTAGACTGCGTCTCTCAGGTTTTTGTGGACTCTGTGTCTCTGAGGTTTTGGTGGACTCTGTGTCTCTGAGGTTTTGGTGGACTATATGTGTCTCAGGTGTTGGTGGACTCTATGTCTCAGAGGTTTGGGGGGACTCTGTGTCTCTCAGGTTTCGGTAGAATCTGTGTCTCCATGTTTCAGTGGACTTTGTGTCTCTCAGGTGTGGGTGGACTCTATGTCTCTCAGGTGTTGGTGGACTCTATGTCTCTCAGGTATTGGTGGACTCTATGTCTCTCAGGTATTGGTGGACTCTGTGTTTCTCAGGTTTTGGTAGACTCTGTGTCTCCACATTCCGGTGGTCTCTGTCTCTGAGGTTTTGGTGGACTTTGTGTCTCACAGGTTTGGGTGGTATTTGTGTCTCTCAGGTTTCGGTAGAATCTGTGTCTCCATGTTTCAGTGGACTCTGAGTCTCTCAGATTTCGTAGACTTTGCATCTCTCAGGTTTGGGTGGACTTTATGTCTCTCAGGTTTTGGTGAACTCTGTGTTTCTCAGGTTTCAGTAGACTCTGTGTCTCTTAGGATTTGGTAGACTCTGTGTCTCCATGTTTCAGTGGACTCCGAGTCTCTCAGATTTCGTAGACTCTGCATCTCTCAGGTTTCGGTGGACTCTGTGTCTCTCAGGTTTTGGTGGACTCTGCATCTCTCTGGTTTCGTATACTTGTGTCTCTACTTTTTGGTGGACTCTGTGTCTATCAGGTGTTGGTGGACTCTGCTTCTCTCATGTTTTGGTGGAGCCTTTGTCTCTAAAGTGTTGGTGGACTCTGTGTCTCTCATGTTTCGTAGACTTTGTGTCTCTCAGGTATTGGTGGACTTTGCGTCTCTCAGGTTTTGGTAGACTCTGTCTCTAAGGTATTGGTGGACATTGCATCTCTCAGGTTTTGGTGGACTCTGTGTCTCTAAGGTTTGGTGGACTCTGTGTCTTCAGGTTTCTTAGACTCTGTGTCTCTCAGGTTTTGAAGATTTTGCGTCTCTCAGATTTTGGTGGACTCTGTGCCTCTTAGGTTCCGTTAGACTATGTTTCTCAACGTTTTGGTGGCCTATGTGTCTCTGAGGTTTTGATGGACTCTGTGTCTCTCAGGTTTCGGCAGACTCTTTGTCTCCATGTTTCAGTGGACTCTGTGTCTCTCAGATTTCTTAAACTCTGCATCTCTCAGGTTTCGGTGGTCTCTGCATCTTTCAGGTTTCGGTGGTCTCTGTGTCTCCACGTTTCGGTGGACTCTGTGTCTCCCAGGTGTCGTAGACTCCCTGTTTCTCCATTTCAGTGGACTCTTTGTCTATCAGGTTTCGGTGGTCTCTGCGTCTCTCAGGTTTCAGTGGACTCTATGTCTCTCAGATTTCGTAGACTGCATCTCTCAGGTTTCGGTGGTCTCTGTGTCTCCACATTTCGGTGGACTCTGTGTCTCTCAGATTTCATAGACTGCATCTCTGTCAGGTTTTGGTGGACTCAGTGTCTCACAGGTTTCGTAGACTCTGTGCTTCTCAGCTATTGGTGGACTCTGTCTCTCAGAGGTCTATATGGGACATACAGACCCTGCGGAGTGTGAAAGGACGTGGACTACAGATGCGTCTCCTCTGCACGGCGGACCATTCCAGGCTGTGTAGCTCCATCATGGGTCTGATGCTGTTTACGAGGGAAAGCTGGAATAAATCAGCGGCGTGGAGCACGGCGCTGCCAAGCTGCTGCTGACGTTATCAGCCATGAATCAGAGACCTGGGCGGCGTCTCCGCTCGCCTAATTCATCCCGACAGCCCGAGCCTCAGCCTGTCAATCACTCCCATCCTGATTGCTAGCAGACATCTGGAGGTCTGTCAGCTCCTCTCCCAGCCCAGGCTGCGTGATCTAGAGCTGCATAAACAGCTTCACCTCCGGCCTCCTTCTCCTCCTCAGGAAACATCATCTGATCCTCTGGAGGTTTCTGGACTTTGTTTTGGATCTGCAGAGACTGGCTCAGCTGCCAATCCATCAGTCTCTGTTCAGGCTACAGATCCATGATGGTCGGACTCATGACCCGCTCAGAACACGACAACTTTCAGAGGAGGAGACTCCATCCCTGTAGGTCAGAGAGGTGTTCCTCACCGAGATCTGAACAGAACCCGAAGCCTCAGCGGTTCTGAGGATGTTCAGCTCCAAACTTCTTCGTTCTCACCACAAACTCCACAGAGTCACAAATCCTGTTTTTAAACTAGACCAGAACTCATCCTCGGTTTGTCACATGTTTGGTTTCTCTCTTCAGATCTGACCAGAAGTCAGTAGCATAATCATAGGACACTTTAGTGAAGGTTAATACTGACTGAGTTGGATCTATCTCACCTTTTTAACTGAATAATGTAAGAAAAGAAAACTGTCCGAGGCTATCTGTTGTTTTCCAGACGGGACACACTCTACATCAGGGATCTCCAACTCCGGTCCAGGTGAGCTACTGTCCAGCAGGTTTTGGATTTTTCCCTGATGCAACACACCTGACTCAAATCACTGGCTTTTGCAGAGGCATGTTGTAGTAGGAGACATCTAAAACCTGCAGGACAGCAACTCACGAGGACTGGAGTTGGAGACCACTGCTCTACATTAACCCTTTAAAAATCCACCAATATCAAATATTACACAATTTTAATGCCACCATTTAAGAAAACATGTTTTTAATGTATTTGGTTTTGTCACGTTTCTACTAAGTGAGGTAAACGAAAAACACCCTCTTCTCAGCTTTTGTTGCTCATTTGCCACCATCTTGAATGCAATGAATTCAGGGAGAAAAGAGGATGCACAGGATCCACCACCAGCAGCCTTCACTACAGGCCAAACGGAGTGCAGGTTTGTAGACGGGATTCAGAGGAGCCTTCCACATGAGATGGTAAGAAGCATATCAAGGTTCTGGAGTGACCTAGCCAGTCTCCAGACCCAAACCCAATAAATCTTTGGAGGGAGCTCAAACTCGGTGTTTCTCAGCGACAGCCCAGAAACCTGACTGATCTAGAGAAGATCTGTGTAGAGGAGTGGGCCAAAATCCCTCCTGCAGTGTGTGCAAAGCTGGTGAAAAACTACAGGAAACGTTTGACCTCTGTAAATGCAAACAAAGGCTACTGTTCCAAATATTAACATTGATTTTCTCAGGTGTTCAAATACTTATTTGCAGTTGTATCATACAAATAAGGAGCAAGCCATCCCAGGGTGCTGGAGAAGCAGCCACTGAGGCCCCCTCCACCACACCTATGCAATGTGCACGCTCCCCTAAACCCTAAGTGTGTGGATGTAAATGCAAGAGCAGAGGAAGGAGGGGTATGACGAGTGGCATGAACTAGGAAGCTCTCTCTGGAAGATGAGCTGCCCTGATGGTGGCGGTAGACACCTGTTTCCTAGGACCCCTCCCAGGGCAGGACGATCCAGGGCCTACAGTGCACCCTGAATAGCTCCAAAGCACCATACCCTGGAGAGAGGGGAGTATCAGTAATAATAATAATAATAATAATAATAATAATAATGTACACATTTATACCCTTATAAACACATATACAAACACTCGTATTCCACCTTCCTAAACATACATCTAATGATCATCCGTGCATCCCGCATCCACACCCACGCCATATAGTGCAAGGACACCAGCCCTCCCCGGCCCACTCTGGCTACTCTCCACAAACAAAGCTGTGATGCTTTTAATGTTCTATGTAAAGCCCTTTGAATTGTCTTGTACGTGAAATGTGACGTATAGAGAAACTTGCCTTGACTTCTTCCACCTTCTCTTCTTCAGCCTCCTCTTCTGCTTCCTTCTCTCTCTAGAGAGAGTAAGAAGAGGAAGCAGAAAAGGAAGAAGAGGAGGATATATATATACACATATATATATATATATGTATATATATATATATATATATATATATATAAGGCACTTCAAGACAAATAAAAAAAATTTAAATAAAAATGAAAACCACCACCTGGAGTCAGAGTGGAAAACGAGGGTTTGGAGGGGACATGATGCTGCACAGCCTCAGCAGGATCCTGGTCAGAGATGGAGGGTTAGAAACATTCATGATTAACCTGCTGAAAGTCACATGACTGAGTGAGTCCAGCAGGTGGTCTCCCGTCTGACCTGGCAGGTGTTGCTAGCTACACGCTAGCCTGCAGCTGGAGCTGCAGAGGGATGATATCGCCAACATTTCACTTTTTAATTGCTCCAAAGCGTCACTTTGAGGTTCAAGGACACAAGGTTTCCATGGTTTCCTGAAGATGCAGCAGACTGACGTGACGCGGCGTCCTCACTAGTGTAGCGTTGCACGTCTGTGTGCTGGTTTGAGAGGAAATGAGGGCAGAACACGGTTTCCAGATGTTTCTGTGTGAAGCGCTCGCCAGATTCTCAGAGGAGGTTTGTTTTAAACACAGACGAGGCCATCGCTCATTTTAATGTTTGAACTTTCACATGTTTTCATATCCCCCCATCTGGAGATGGAGCAAAGCATCGTGGGAAAAAGAAGGAGTCCACAAAAAATGCTGCAACACTCTAAACCACTTGGTAACATTTAACTAACAAACTGATCACATGAGGGCAGAGGATGAAGAACAGAGGAAAGAAAAAAAGGAAGAAAAAGCGGAGGAAAAATCAAAGGAGGAAAAAGAAGAGGAAGAGGAGGAAGAAGGTGTTCAGAGGGAGGAGCTCTGATCAGATCTGCTTCCTGACTCACAGCCACTTCTTTCTTTCAGCTCAAGTACAGGAAAAAAGATGGAGTCCATTTATTTTCATTTCTACAAGAAATACCTACACATCTGTATGACCTCAAATCCTAAAACATAGAAACACTGCCCATCCCTCATTTCCTACGCTTACTTATTCCAGTGCAGGGTCAGGAGGAGGCTGAAGGCCCAGCAGCTGGACAGAACATATGAGCTGATAGTGAATCTGATGCAGCAACACGTCTGGAAAAAGCTGGAACAGGAGCAACAAAAGGCTGGAAAAGTACCTGGTACAAACCAGAAACACCTGGAGGAGAGGAGGAGGAAGGATGGACAGAGGTTCACCAATCTGAGACAAACTGGGTCTAAAACTGTGGAACAATTACAGAAAAATGTTCCTCAGACTTTGAAGATCCTCCATCTACAGTGTAGAATATCATCAGAAGATTCAGAGAATCAGGAGGAATCTCTGTGTGCTGGGGACAAGGCTGGATGCTGGTGATCTTCTGCATTAAAAGCAGACATGATTCTCTACTGGAAACCACTGCATGGACTCAGGAAGACTTCCAGAAACCACTGTCTGTGAACACAGTTCACCCTGAAACCCACAAACGCAGGTTAAAGCTCCATCATGCAGAGAAGAAGCCAGATGTGAAGAGGATCCAGAACCAGCTTCTTCCGTCTTCTCTGGACCAAAGCTCATTTAAAATGGTCTGAGGCAAAGTGGAAACCTGGATGAAGATGTGAACTAGTTTGTGGAAAGCATGGACGGCGTGTCCTGCAGACTAAAGAGGAGAGGGAGCATCCAGCTTGTTATCAGTGGACAGGTGAAAAGCTGCATCTCTGATGGGATGGGGCTGCATTAGTGCCTATGGCGTGGGCAGCTTCCACATCTGTGAAGCTCCATCAATGCTGAAAAGTACATGGAGGTTTTAGAGCAACATCTGCTCCATCCAGACAACGTCTCTTTCAGGGAAGACCTTGCAGATTTCAGCAAGACGATGCTGAACCACATCCTGCATCCATCACAGCAGCATGGCTTCACAGGAGAAGAGTCCGGCTGCTGAACTGGCCTGCCTGCAGTCCAGACCTTTCACCAGTACACAACATCTGGAGCATCATGGAAGCAGAAATCCAGCAACCAAGGTCCAGGACTGTAGAGCAGCTAGAATCCTGCATCAGACCAGAATGGGACAACATTTCTCTCCTAAAACTCCAGCAACTGGTCTCCTCACTTCCCAGATGTTTCCAGACATGTTAGAAGAAGAGATGCTACACCATGCTGAACACCACCCTGGAACTACTTTTTACACCGTGCTGAACACCACCCTGGAACTACTTTTTACACCATGCTGAACACCACCCTGGAACTACTTTTTACACCATGCCGAACACCACCCTGGAACTACTTTTTACACCGTGCCGAACACCACCCTGGAACTACTTTTTACACCGTGCCGAACACCACCCTGGAACTACTTTTACACCGTGCCGAACACCACCCTGGAACTACTTTTTACACCGTGCCGAACACCACCCTGGAACTACTTTTTACACCGTGCCGAACGTCACCCTGGAACTACTTTTTACACCGTGCCGAACATCACCCTGGAACTACTTTTTACACCATGCTGAACACCACCCTGGAACTACTTTTTACACCATGCTGAACACCACCCTGGAACTACTTTTTACACCATGCTGAACATCACCCTGGAACTACTTTTTACACCGTGCCGAACGTCACCCTGGAACTACTTTTTACACCGTGCTGAACATCACCCTGGAACTACTTTTTACACCATGCTGAACACCACCCTGGAACTACTTTTTACACCGTGCTGAACACCACCCTGGAACTACTTTTTACACCATGCCGAACATCATCCTGGAACTACTTTTTACACCGTGCCGAACGTCACCCTGGAACTACTTTTTACACCGTGCCGAACGTCACCCTGGAACTACTTTTTATACCGTGCCGAACGTCACCCTGGAACTACTTTTTCCACCGTGCCGAACACCACCCTGGAACTACTTTTTACACCAAGCTGAACATCACCCTGGAACTACTTTTTATACCGTGCCGAACGTCACCCTGGAACTACTTTTTACACCGTGCCGAACACCACCCTGGAACTACTTTTTACACCAAGCTGAACACCACCCTGGAACTACTTTTTACACCGTGCCGAACATCACCCTGGAACTACTTTTTACATCGTGCTGAACGTCACCCTGGAACTACTTTTTACACCGTGCTGAACATCACCCTGGAACTACTTTTTACACCATGCTGAACACCACCCTGGAACTACTTTTTACACCGTGCTGAACATCACCCTGGAACTACTTTTTCCACCGTGCTGAACACCCCCCTGGAACTACTTTTTACACCGTGCTGAAAGTCACCCTGGAACTACTTTTTACACCGTGCTGAACATCACCCTGGAACTACTTTTTACACCGTGCCGAACATCACCCTGGAACTACTTTTAACACCATGCCGAACATCACCCTGGAATTACTTTTTACACCATGCCGAACACCACCCTGGAACTACTTTTTACACCATGCCGAACACCACCCTGGAATTACTTTTTACACCGTGCCGAACATCACCCTGGAACTACTTTTTACACCATGCCGAACATCACCCTGGAATTACTTTTTACACCATGCCGAACACCACCCTGGAACTACTTTTTACACCGTGCTGAACACCACCCTGGAACTACTTTTTACACCGTGCTGAACACCACCCTGGAACTACTTTTTACACCATGCCGAACACCACCCTGGAATTACTTTTTACACCGTGCCGAACATCACCCTGGAACTACTTTTTACACCATGCCGAACATCACCCTGGAATTACTTTTTACACCATGCCGAACACCACCCTGGAACTACTTTTTACACCGTGCTGAACACCACCCTGGAACTACTTTTTACACCGTGCTGAACACCACCCTGGAACTACTTTTTACACCATGCCGAACATCACCCTGGAACTACTTTTTACACCATGCTGAACACCACCCTGGAACTACTTTTTACACCGTGCCGAACACCACCCTGGAACTACTTTTTACACCGTGCCGAACGTCACCCTGGAACTACTTTTTACACCGTGCCGAACATCACCCTGGAACTACTTTTTACACCATGCTGAACACCACCCTGGAACTACTTTTTACACCATGCTGAACACCACCCTGGAACTACTTTTTACACCGTGCTGAACACCACCCTGGAACTACTTTTTACACCATGCCGAACATCATCCTGGAACTACTTTTTACACCGTGCCGAACGTCACCCTGGAACTACTTTTTACATCGTGCCGAACATCACCCTGGAACTACTTTTTACACCGTGCCGAACATCACCGTGGAACTACTTTTTACACCGTGCCGAACGTCACCCTGGAACTACTTTTTACACCGTGCTGAACATCACCGTGGAACTACTTTTTACACCGTGCTGAACATCACCCTGGAACTACTTTTTCCACCATGCCGAACATCACCCTGGAACTACTTTTTCTTCGACAGATGTACTGAAGTGACAGTTTGATCTGCAGCTCCAAGTCGTTTACCTGGATGAAAACACACCTGTCAGGGTCTGTGTGAGTGGAGAAGTCATGCTGATGCCCAGTGTTGTGTCTGAACCTGTTCATTGAACCATGGTTCATGAACTGGTTCATATTTTGAGTGAACGTGAACTGAACGTTCTGTATTTCTGCGTGATGATCGTTATTGTGAGCGCACTCATTCTGCCCTTCTGTGAACGGCGTTCTCACACAGCTGAACTTTGTTCCAGAGAGTTCCAGACTTCCATGGAGCATTCCAGGCAAAATCCAGACAAAAACTCACCATAAACAGGCCTTAATATATCGGTGAAAACCACTAGATATGGCTACACCAGCCACCACCGAGCCGCGCATCAGTCATCAAACTGCGAAACACGAAGGCAGCAACTCCACCTCTGCCTCCATGATCACTGTAGCATCTTCATACGATCACTTAAAATAATTTCTGAAAAGGTCAGTGATGATCCAGGAGGGAGAAATCTGGTCTTTTTGTGTAAACTTTGCCCACCAGGTGTCAAGAAGCAACTTCAACAACGTCAGCAGCAATCTTGAAACAGCAGATTGAAATAAAGCACCAGCGAACCTTTCAAGATATTTGAACTAATGTTAATAAAAACAATCTAAAGACGTGGCGATGGCGGCTAAAGCAGATCCTCTGCCAGCCAGAACTGAATACCGGCGTCCAGCAGCAGCAGCAGCTCCAGCGGCTTCATCTCCAGATGCAGATGGAAAACCTTCTGCAGGATGTTGTCGGCGTCCTGCAGCCTCGGAGGAAAGAGGAACCCTCAGCTTTCAGACACTAATACAGACATATGGTCTGCATGTCTTTCTTTGTCTTTACTTCTCCCTTTGGCTTGAATTCTGCACTTTTATGACCCAAGTTCTGGAACTTTTCTTTGGTCAAAGAAGTCTGAAAAATACTTTCACAAAAATAAAATGACTTAATGACAAGATAAAGTTTAAATGTTTTGCACTTTGAGGTCCATTCTTTGTTTCCTGCTTCATCCTGGTTCCTCCTCAGCCTGGTTCCTGCCTCAGCCTGGTTCTTACCTCAGCCTGGTTCCTAACTCAGTTTCATAATTCCTCAGTAAAAAAAGACCATTCCAGCCAGTTTTCCTTGTGTTTTTATCCTGTAGGAGTGAAAGCTGCAGCTGCTACAAGCTTGGCCGGAATGGGTGAAACAACAGGAAAATGCCATATTCTGAAAGAAATAGCTCACAGCAACATGTCGGGGAAAAAGAACTTTGAACTAGTTCACTTTTAGAACTATGAACTAGTTAGGATGCCTCCTGGACGCCTCCCTGGTGAGGTGTTCCGGGCACGTCCCACAGGAAAGAGGCCCCGGGGAAGACCCAGGACACGCTGGACGGACTACATCTCTCGGCTGGCCTGGGAACGCCTCGGGATCCCTCCGGATGAGCTGGTGAATGTGGCCGGGCAGAGGGAAGTCTGGGTTTCCCTGCTTAGGCAGCTGCCCCCACGACCCGACTCCGGATAAGCGGCAGATAATAGATGGATTGAGAAATAATAAAAAGAAAACAACTGCAATAAAATATATATAAATAAATAATACGGTATACATAATATTTAATAAATTAGTAAGTATTAAATAATCTATCACAATGAATAAATAGTATAGAATAATGAAATATCAAATAAATTAACAATTATTAAATGATGAATAATAAACAAAAAAAATACATTACTAATAGTAAATAAAAGTATTTTACAGTATTTATATGACACTTTTCACAGTAAGAATCACAGCTTGCTTCATAGTGAGAAGAAACAGAAAACGTCTGCAGCTAAAAGCTGAAAGAATGAAGAAAACAGAGAAACAGGAAATGATTTGGGCCAGTGGGCATGAAAGGGTTAACCCTTCATTCCTCCACCTCCTCACCTGGTGGTGCCAGACAGAGCTGAAACAGTTTGTGTCTCTAGACTGGAGATGGATGACCTGGCTGAACTGGTTTTACACGCCGACATGATGACTGTGCTGGTAACTATGGGAACAATGTGGGAGGAGGTGGGAGGACTGGTTCTGTGTCAGGCGGAGATGTTTGACTGCTCGCCAGCTGCTGATGCTCCCACCTTCCACCAGTCCGCTGATGATGATGTCATTGTGTCAATCATTCACTGTCTGGTTGTCAAGGCCGACGGCTGAAGATAAGCAGTCCACACACCCTGATCCAGCACTTCACATGAACACGTCACTCACCTGGAACCCACCTGCAACACCTGGAACACACCTAGAACCCATCTGGAACTCACCTGGAACACACTTGGAATCCAAATGGAACATCTGGAACCTACCTGGAAACCACCTGGAACCCACCACCTGAAATCTGCTGGAACATACCTGGAACACGCTGCTGTACGTTTGTGCATTGTGTCGGTGGCGATTCTTGTATTCAGTGAGTGTGTTTAGTGACTACACATCTACACATCGGAGCTGAAAATAAACTACAAAGATGCTCAAAGCTCAGTATTTACATTACTTAGTGCCGACTAAGCCAACGCTACACAATCCAGTTTGATGTAAACAGGAGGCTAGCAAGGCTGCTAGCTGGTTTTAAAGTAGCTACAGCATGAAAATGTGGAGAAATGGATCCTGGAACCAGTCTGGTTTAACAGAGAAGATACAAGGATGAAGAGAAAGAGAGATATTTCTGACCCCAGACCCAGTATCAGCAGCCTCACAGCTCCCAAGATAGAGCTAGCGGATCCACACTATATGACCCCCTGATGAGGTCTTTCCCATCCTCTGGCCCCCCCATGTATAAAGTCTATATCCGCCACTGCAACCATCTGGGGAAACACAGTGAATCTCTGCTGCCACTTACAGGACAACCACGAGGAAGAGTTTTTAAAATCTAGCGTCAATGAGTCAAACGGAAGCTTTAACGTTCTACTGACGTCCGAGCACGAGTTTAACTCTGCAAAACATCAAAGCAGCATCATAGACTGCATATAAAAGATGGGCGGAGCCTCCGTGACGTCACCCGTAGGTTTCTGAAGAGCTGAAGTGAAGCTCATTGGGCATTCCCACCGTTGCCATCTTGGTAGCATTATGGGTGTCGTCTTTCCTGGAAAATCCTAAAATGGGCAAAGAGGTGGAGCTGAGAAGGGGGCTGTGAGCATGGGGGTGAATGATTGACACCCATCAAACTCCAAGCTGCCTGTAGCTAAGAGCTAACCGAGCTAACCCAGAGCTAACGTAGCTAACGAGCTAGGTAGGCGGGCTAAAGCTAAGGCCGGCTAAAAACTGTAGTTGTGCAACACTCTCCCTTCTTACCTCGGATATTGGCTACCTGTCAGTCATAAAGACACGCCCCTAATTATGCCGAATTTCAAGATTAAATAACATCCAAAAGGACGTGTTAGAAAAAAATTCACTGCCCTCACAGTTTTCATGAAGATAAACTTGACCTATCAATCCTAAAATGGATTTCTGTACCAGGCTTTAAACATGTTTATTTTTGCTGTGAAGTTGGTCTTGGTATCTACCATTTATTACCATGTCATAGTTTACAATATTATAGTTTTCTGCTTCTGGGTATCTATTAGGGGACAGAAGACAAGTATCAGATTGTGTTCAACAGGATTTTGAGCAAAGTTTAAACCATAAATTGAAGCAAAATGTCTCAGAAATGTGACAAATATGTCAGGTCGGGCTCTTATGGGGTAACATGTTAGTCTATGGGGATTTGCTGTTTTGGAGCCAGCCTCTAGTGGATGAGAGGGGAACTGCAGTTTTTTGCACTTTGCATAGGCTTCACATTTTACTGCTGGAGGTTTCCGCTTGAGCAGCATTTATTTATTGTAAATTATATTGTCATGGTAACGTTCCACAGTGTCCCATATGTTCTCCTGATGTGGTGCAGCTCTAATTCCCGCCCCCTGAACCAAGACTTCCGCAGAGTGTTTTAACTAAAGACCCAGTCAGGGAGGTTTAACACAAGCTGCTGTTTTTTTTCCTTTTTTTTAACTCTTTAATTTTTCTATTTTTTTCATCTTTTGCATCTTGTTTTTCATGTTTTATAAGAAACACTTTGAGTTGTCTACATGACAAGTGAATACAGATAAATCTGCCTGGTTTAGAACCGAGGACTGTCATGGAGACGCTGGAAAGGTCCTGAGGATGATGAGGATGATGATGACAGGGTGGAGTCTCCAGGACACGACACATCTTCCAGACTCCAGGTGAAACCAGAAATCTGAAACGATGGAACCATGAGGACTCAGCAACCTGTGAAAAGGCTGATGGATTAAACCTCTTTAGGGGGTTTGAAAGACAACATCTGCTTCAGATGAAGCAGAACGTCCACCCTGAGCATGTGCTCAGAAACGTGGAATAGCACCTGGAATAGCTAACCTCATACATCTTTTCATAGCTGAATGAAAGAGCCGTAAGTGGAAGACAAGAGCGAACTCGAAATGTGATCGTGGATAAATGTTGGGTTTGTGGCTGCAGCTCGTTTCCAGTCGGAAAACCGTCTTGAGTTTGTCTCTTTCTCAAAGCTTCTGACAGGTACAAGACCGGCCATGTCAGCTGATCCACCAGAGCAGGTGGATTAAACCCTCATTAAACCAGACGCCGAGCCCAGATGGCAAACAAGGCCTGGCCCACGTGGCCTAGATGAAATGTGAGTGTGGCTGCCAGAACTCGTCACATGACCACCACCTCAGGGCCAGAAGTGGCCCCAACACTCGGCAGTGCTGTAACTGGGCCAGATTCGGCCCAAGCCTATCTGCCATCTGGGAATTGCATGACAAATGTTCACAAATGGTTTTATTATGTATATTTACAGTGAACAGACGCTAGCACAGGCATAAAGACGTGTTCACATCTCAGCTGGATTATGAAAACATGTACAAATACTTTCAAAACCCAGTTCACCAGTACATGATTTCCTCTGTAGATCACCTGGAATGATTATTTCACACACTGGTGGTCAAAGTTAACCTGAGACTCTGTAGGCTAACGCTAACATGCTATTCACTGATGTTAGCTACCAAGCAGACGGAACTTTCCAGATCATTAAACCAAACACTGGATCTGTAGGGTTTACCTGGAGGCCACAAGTCAGCAGGTGTGGATGTTAAACCCTGAGAGGGGTGCAGTAACACTCCGCCTGGACCCATAGTAAAACCTGCTTCCATCAGACGGGATGACGAAGCTTCCAGCAAACACTCAGCAATGATGAGTCGGGACACGGCTCAACTTTTATACTCAGATTTAATTTACAACATACGTGATATAAAACAGCTGAGCGACAGAAATGCTGCCCAGCAACATTCAGACCAACACAAGACATCCCGAACACGAGAGCTGCTTCCGAACCAGAACACTGGATTTTCTCTGACCCCCCAGGATTTTCTTTTACATGCAAACATGCTGCTGGAATAAAAGAGTACAAAACCCAACATATAAAAGATGCAGGCTGTTCCCACAGCATTCCCACAGTGTTCCCAGTGTTCCCACAGCATTCCCACAACATTCCGACAATGTCTGGCTTCAAACCAGCAGCAGAGACCTAAACCAGAAACACAATTCCAGATCCTGGAGTCCAGAACTTTCAGTTTTCCATGAAGAACTTGGATTTTTAGAACTTTTCACACAAACATTAAAACTTAGATTTTTATCCACTTTGGAGAAAAAAAAGCTATTTTTCCAGAATTAATGAGATAAATTTATAAAAACACAAATAAAATCCAAGTGAGAAATCCAGTCTCATCCGGCTGAAGGATCCTTCCGCCTCCAAGTCAGAAACCACCGCTGGACCAGTTTTCCCTCATGGTGGGGTCCTGGTGTTTCTTGAGGACCTGAAGTCTGAGAAATCCAGCAGGCTCCATTTTATATTGTGGATAAAACTTTAAAGATGGTTTCTGTTTGTGAGTCAGCAGCTCAGGCAGGATCCTGCAGAGTCCCTGTGTGACGGGGACCTTCATGTGAATCTGAGCACATGTTGGAGCTTCAGCAGGTGGAGCCTTATCATCATGGTGCATTCTGGTACAGTTGTTTTTTTCAGGGGCAGAATCACAAGAAGTTTGTAGCAAAATCTGCTTTTAAAACTTAAAAAAAAAAAAAAAATTAGAACAGAAAACTTGGGATTCATAGAAACATCTGGAAGTCACAGCAGCTCTGGGAACGCTGTGGGAAAATTTAGCTTGTGGTTCAGGAGCAGCAGGATCCAGACACCACACCTGTGGGTGGAACCAAAATCAGACAGTCCACACCTGCACAAAGCCCAGGTAATTATAGTGCGGCCCCACCCTCTCTGTGGCGGTGGGGGCCTGTCTCGATCTGTTTAGACGACCCTGCCCGTGTTAAACCAGATTTTCATTAAAGCCACAGCTCGCTGAGTCTGAGGCGTCTGGACCCTCCCAACACGGCCGTCTGGAGGCGGAGGGCTTCACCCTGCTCACCGCCTCGGTTGTGTCTCTGAGGACGAGCTGGGCTGTAGAGGACAGGCGCATCTCTGAGGACAAAGGAAAGTGTTTATACTCCTCAGAGAGAGTCATCAGCGCTGGTTATATGTTTAAGTTGAGAAGAGACGTGCGGACAGGACAACAGGTAGAGGACGAAGCCGTTAAAAACTAGAATAAGAAAAAAAACAAAACATCAGCTTCCTGGTTTAAAACGAGCCGACCAATCAGAGGCTCGACAACAGAAGAGTTTCTGTCCAACCAGCTGGCTTCACCTTAAATGTCTCAATTTCATTTAAAAGTCACATAAATTCTCAGAATTTTCCAGTGGGGGGGGGGGGGGACACACAAACGATGAAGATGACCGAGTCTTTCTGGCTCCGCCCCCTCACTGCCCATTGGTGGAGCTGCTGTTGGGGGCGGGGCTGGATCCCTCTGCGCCGGCGGGCGGCTGCACGTTGTCGGCCAGGTTGTGAGCGTGCTCCAGGAAGAGGTCTTTGAGCACGCTCAGCTCTTTGCTGAGCAGCTTGATCTTGGCCTCCAGCCGCTCGTTCTCCTCCTTCAGCTCGTTGACGCGCTGCTGCGTGTCCATGGCCTTCTGCTTGCTGCGCATGCGGCTCTTCTTCACCGCCAGGTTGTTGCGCTCGCGCCGCTGCCGGTACTCCTCGCTGTCCTTGTCCGCAGGGGGCTTCTTCATCTTGCTGGGGGGGAGGGCCTTGCCGCCGGCGGAGCTGGGGTCGGCGGGGATGAGCTGTGGTACCTGCTGCAGACCGGCGACGGCCGCCTGCAGGGACGAGGAGGACGGGGCGGCGTGGGCCTGGCTCTGGATGACGCTCACGCCGTTGTGGTCAGCTGTGGTGAGTTTCGCCTGCGACGGCCGGCTCATTTGGATGTGATGCCTTCAGGAGCTGATCTCTGACCGGAGTCTCCTCAGGTTTAGAGATGAAACGGAGACGGAGGACAGAGAGGACGGAGGGGACGGGTCCGGATGGGACAACCTGGAGGACAACATGAAACATCCTCAACTTCCAGACAGACAGACCGACAGGAAGTCAGGCACTCTATGTCCAAAACTTAATTAGCAGTTCATAAAATAATATGAAATACTTTGTATTAAATATAAAACATTACATTTATATTAAAGTATTATTAAATATTAGGGCTGCTCGATTATGACCAAAATAATAATCACAATTAATTTGATCAATATTTTAATCATGATCATTAACCGTGTTTAGAAAAACATGTAATTTTATTGCACCAATTAAAAACAAACTATGTGGCAACAATTTTTAGTGAAAACTTAAACTTTAAATTAGAATAGATGATAAATATATATCACCGAGTTCTATAAAAATATATAAATACATTTACCAGTAATTTGTGAGAAGATAGTGTAAATTATAGGGCTACAAAAGATGCTAAATTATGAGCCGTTCAGGAGCCAAAACAGCTGAACATCCATCACTAGTGTGTGTATATATATATATATATATATATATATATATATATATATAGATAGATAGATGTAATGGAGGCTGCCATAAAGAGGGATGTCGTGAGAAAGGCAAAAGTTGATGAAAAGACAAACTAATGTTTAGAACAGCAAAAAAAAAAAAAAAAAAAATTAAATTCTTCAGTCATTTTTTCTTTGTTTACATTTCATTTTATTAAGTGCATTTTTTTATTAAGAGTCTGTAACATGTCACAACACTTAACTTTTTACATATTTATGTCCACACTCTTCATGAATAAACATGAACATGTGACGGTAAGCCAGCGAGGATCCGCCAGCAGCAGCTTTTACGTTTCGTTTCCAGCCTGGTGATGAAACAGAGGTGCTGCTGCGTGAGGACCAGGCCTCTGCTGAGTGCTTTGGATGGGGGGGTCTGCGTATCACCCCCTCCTCACTGAAGAGGAAACTATACCTCTTTCACGCCAGTCTCCAAAAGTCTCCAATATCACCAGAAAAAGTCGCTACGTTAGCGACACAGCTAGCTGCCGACTGTAAAAGTACGTCCTGGTTGTTTAGGCAGCGTAATGACGCCCCTGGTGGCTGGCAGACCGCCGGCTGAGAACGGTGGGATCAGAGATGCAGCAGAGCCGCATTTTTAATGTAAATATTGTTGACCATCAGGTTCATTTAATTGTGGCCACCAACATCATGGGTGTGTCCCAAACCGCGCACTTCTATACTTCGAACACTACATTTAAGTGCTTAGTGCGCTGACACAGAAATTTCAGTAAAAACTCAGTGCACTGAAAGTACCCGGATGCTGCCCTAAACTCGGCCAAAAATCTAGTGCGAAACGATGGACACTACACGCACTAAACGGACGCCATCTTGCTGACGTAGCGGAAGGGGAGGGACTTTCAGAGCTGGCAGCCACCGACTCAGCGGTACCGATGCAGGCGGAGGCTGTTTTCTACTGTTGTAAGTATGAAGATATTTGATCATAATTCTAATATAAACTGCAGCATGCTTCTTATCTCTTCTATCCCTGATGACAGTTATGGATCTGATCATTTGTTGGAGGCTGCAGTAGAGTTAGCAACGTAAATGTTAGCAGTTTTATAGACGATTTCGCGGATGTAGATGGGCTATAAGTGTTAAAAATGATTAATGCTATAGGTTCCGTATGTTTATTCATGATTGCTGAACCTCCAAATTAAGCACTGCGGGGTCTCTGGCGTAAACGAAATGGTCCTTGATCTGAAAACTGGTTAGGAGACACCGCTGGTTAGAGAACCGGCCCGTTTCCATGGTAACGCTGACGAAGCCGTAGCTGATTGCAGACGCTTATCTAAAGTGATGTACAAAGTACCCATAGAGTACATAATAATGTTTGCTTTTATATAACCTGCCATTCTGTGTTCACCGTAGGTCACTGTGGCATCGAACTACCGAGCCAGCAGTGGCACTGAGGCGTTTACCACCTGCGGGTTAGGACGCTGCTGTGGAGAAGAGGAGGCGGCCAGAGAGAAATGATTTAATTAAAAGTTTAAATAAAATGTTTTCTGCATCCCTGTTTTAGCATCTTCATTACTGCATTTCATATTTTAAATGATGATTTCTGGTATAATCGGTTTCCTGTTGCAGACGTGAAGGTATCAGTGTAAACACCAATAAAAAAAGATGTATAATGTAAAGTACTTTAATTCAGTTAAGATATCGTTGCTTATTTAAAAGCTGTTTTAGCATAAAAGTATGACATGCAAACACGTATGTTGACGTGATTTTGGATTTTGGAAGAAAAAAAAAGTATATTAACAGAGCGGCGCTGGTAAGCTGGTACGTCACTACCGGTAAGTGCAAAACGTTAGAGCTCAATTTGGATCAGGACTTACCCACGATAGTGTCACTACAGAAGGTAGTGCTTAGTGCGCACTACACACTTCCTTCCAGTGCACTCATGTAAGTGCGCGGTTTGAGACACACTCCATGATTACTATCAAAATCCAAATAATTGTGCAGCCTTATTAAATATGAAATCATATTAACTCTAAAATTATATTAAAATGAAGTTATACTAATAAAAGGTAATATGGCAGCTCAGTGCTACATGTAGAGAGAATTTCCCGGTTGGGAATTAGTAATATCTGTTAACTAATTATCTGATTAACTAATGGCTGCAGCTTTACCAGAAACCAGTCAGGTTCTGTCTTCAGACGTTCTGTGAGCAGGAACCGGGTCATCTGAGGAGGTTCTGAAGGAACCAGGAACTAAAGCAAGTGCTCGGGAGGGGCTTGCCGAGCTAAAAGTTTGTGATTGGCTGAATATTCTCAGGTGAACAGCTGTTAATGTTAAACTCTGACTGCTGCAGAGAAATAAACATGATTATTTCACAGCAGCTATACTCAAACAAACATCCCATAATATTCAATCTAAATTGGTGCCTCTGAGGACATTTCTCTAAATGTTCTGAATGTAAAGCTGTGAAAGGAACAGCAGCCCTTTTCTGATCAGATAATCAATAAAACGATCCACTAATGATGGAGCTCGTGCCTGGACCAACCTGCCAACAGGAAGCAGGAAGTGTTTTTCCCTCCATGTTGTTCGGCTGAAATCTGTCCATTATAGTTTCTGAAAAACACCTGAACTTAGCTCAGGTATCAGAACCTACCTGAACCCCAGTCTCTTCCTCTCCTCCGGGCTCTGACGTCACACGCGGTCAGGTTATAATACAATCAATTAGCAGCCGCGCTGTGATTGGTCGGCGCGTTGCTATGCAGCCAGTCAGCTGTGCGCAGCGGAAAGCGCTCCGGGTGCAAACAGCGGACTGTTGCCCGGTGTTGCATCATCACGAGCGGCTCTTTGTGCCGACAGAGGGGAACTCCGGAGTCACGCAGGCCAAACCGCAGTTTTATGGGGACTCGGGTGATGTTTGACAAACATGAAAACATCCCAAACGTCCCAGTGATGCCGAGGTTTTAGTTCCAACACGACAGTTTGATCATTTTACTTTAGCAACTTTTCCTTCAGCGAAAGAAGCTAACAGCTCATCCGCCTCTTCTTCCTGCTCTGATCAGAACCTCTAAAAAGACTCTTCTTTGACTTTAAAAACGAGGAGGGAAACGTTTTCTTTCTCTTATAACCAGACTAGCCAGTTAGCTCCTCTGCTAACGAACCCCAGCCTCGCACTTCGCGCTCCTTTTCTGAGGCGTGAACCGAACCGAAACGCCATTTACCTTCAGTGTTCAGCCGTGTAGTCAACCATCCGTGGAAACGGGGGAGCACAGGATAAAAGTTGGAGGCTAATTCCGTCTCTCTTCACACTGTTTTTGTTTGAAACATGGAGAGGAGCAGATTGCGAAATCTCCTTTACCGTGTTCGGCAATGTCCCGCATCAGCCAATCACAGGCAAGTAGGGGGCAGCGCAGTAAGACCTAGACCAATCACAGCTCAAGGCTTAATATAGTGATGCAATTCTTTCAGTGATTGACATGTAGTTGGACCAATAGCAAGCGGCTTTCCTGTTGGTTTTGTTTATGTAACGTGAGGTTTGTCGGATGAGTTCAAACATGTATGACTTCATCCGAAGGAGGAGACTCAGTCATTCTGAAACTGGGATTCCTTTTGTCTGTTTCATGTCCTCCATCAGTAAAATCACATTTATTTTATTTATTTAACCAGTAAGATCCTACTGGGAATAAAGAAATTAATAGAGTTTGGGTCAAAGCAGCAGAAAATGTAAAAGTTACAACACAAATACAAGACAAATATAAAGAGAAAAGAGATAACAAGAAAAAAATTTTCATATTTCGGTTTAAAAGAAACCCCCATGTAAACCAGGTATCACTGGTCCCGGAGGGCCTGTGTCTGCAAGTATTGGTGCAGCAGCACACCAGATTCAAATGACCAGATCATTCACCGACTTGACAACAAGCTGTTGGAGATCCATTTTACTTGAGCCAGGTGTTGCAGAAGGCAGTAAGGAAACATCCAGTACCTGTAGGACACTGGCCTCGAGGACGAGAGCTGATGATCCCTGATAAACCTTTTCAGGTGAGCTGTTACACCACACAGCTTCGGTTTCACAAAACCTACACACTACAGAGATTTTATTAATCTGTTCCTCATGAAGCCTACGTTTCTACCTCCTGTCTGAAATAAATTAAGCACATCTTCCCAACTACCAGGGCTGCATGTAGATCCTTTGTAAGATCTGGCCTGGGACAACAGAGGAAAATTAGCCTTTGGCTAAATCCAGCATATTTAGGAGTGTTCTTTTGTTTTTATATATGTTCTGGCCCTGTGAAATAAATAAATAAATAAAATAATAATAATTATAATAATAATAATAATAATAATAATTATATATATATATATATATATATATATATATACAAAGTATGTGTCAGAATAATTGACAGGTAAATTACAGGGGAACAAATTTACAATCAATTTAAATACAATCGATTAAACAAATTCTTAAACCGTCCTGTAAAACTACAGAAAAATTAGATGTAAATAAATGTCCAGCTTCATGTCTGAGGCGAAGCTGCTTGACTAAGTTCTGCTGACATGATCCAGACACAAGTTCGACCCATAAACTGGTTCTGATAAAGAGATGAGGAGGAGGAAGAAACTATTTTACACTCACAACATATTTAATGGATCTCTCTGATAACATGAACCTTCAGCTTCTCTGTTGGATGAAATGATCCAGTTTGCTGATAAAAACCAGGACAGAGTTGAAGTTTTACTGGGGGAGTCATTCAAGACCACAGAGACCTACTCAGACTAGATACACACTGAAAACACAAAGAAAATAAAGAAAATGTCATTTTTGCTTCATGAGAACTCATCGCAAGCTTTAGCGTTAGCTGCTAATGTGGGTGCCTGTGGTGTTAGCGTTAGCTGCTAATGTGGGTGCCTGTGGTGTTAGCGTTAGCTGCTAATGTGGGTGCCTGTGGTGTTAGCGTTAGCTGCTAATGTGGGTGCCTGTGGTGTTAGCGTTAGCTGCTAATGTGGGCGCCTGTGGTGTTAGTGTTAGCTGCTAATGTGGGCGCCTGTGGTAGCGTTAGCTGCTAATGTGGGTGCCTGTGGTGTTAGCGTTAGCTGCTAATGTGGGTGCCTGTGGTGTTAGCATTAGCTGCTAATGTGGGTGCCTGTGGTGTTGGCGTTAGCTGCTAATGTGGGCGCCTGTGGTGTTAGCGTTAGCTGCTAATGTGGGTGCCTGTGGTGCTAGCGTTAGCTGCTAATGTGGGCGCCTGTGGTGTTAGCGTTAGCTGCTAATGTGGGTGCCTGTGGTGTTAGCGTTAGCTGCTAATGTGGGTGCCTGTGGTGTTAGCGTTAGCTGCTAATGTGGGTGCCTGTGGTGTTAGCGTTAGCTGCTAATGTGGGTGCCTGTGGTGTTAGCGTTAGCTGCTAATGTGGGTGCCTGTGGTGTTAGCGTTAGCTGCTAATGTGGGTGCCTGTGGTGTTAGCGTTAGCTGCTAATGTGGACGCCTGTGGTGTTAGCGTTAGCTGCTAATGTGGGCGCTCACGGTTTGACGGCATCGCTGTGTCTTTCTTAGCAAAAGAAGTTGAAAAGATGTAAGCAATACAATTTTTCTGCACATGCTCAGATCTAAACGAGAAGTACATAAATCAGATGTACTGGTCTACATGCAGAAATCTCTTTTCTAATAATCAGATTGTGCTGTTTACATGGCATCAGGAATAATATGATAATGACCAGATTTCTGGTGTTTATGTAAACGGGCTCATTGATTCAGTTAAATATTTCCTAGGTACGGCCCTGCTCTGGCTGCCGAGTTCTGGGACAACTAAGGGGTTTTTCGACCGAGCTAGTTCCAGTACTGGTTTGGAGGCATAGCCTACTTAAGTGCCGGTTCTTTGACTTTCCACTGCCCAAGCGCCAGGTCCTGACTCTCTCAACTGGTTCGAAGCTGGCTCCAACTCTTCACTGGGCCAAGAACCACATCACATCGGTTGTGTCAGCGGTTGGGGGTGGGTTAGGGCTCAGACAATGGCTGCTTTTGAGATTTTAAAGGAAGCTTTGGGAGAAGCAGCTACACCAGTGTTGCAGTCTTGGGATTAATGCATGGAGTAGTTTTTCAGCATCAGGCAGAATGTTCTGGATCTTTGGAATATTCCTTCAATGTAACAAAAAAACAAAACAAAACAAACAAAAACAAAAAAAAAAAGAAAAGAAAAAGAAACTTCTAGTCTAATGAGAGGAAGAAAATAAAAGTCCTGGTCAAAGACTCATCAGCGTTTTAAACCGTACGCTGAAGGATTCAGCTGAACATTCTCAGTTAACTTTCAGTCTCTGGTGCTGCTTCTCGCCGTTTTTCTTCAGTTTCTGCTTGAAACAGAAAGAAAACGTCAGAATTCCGGTGTTATCTTCTCAGAGAAAATGCCTGAAAGAAAAAATAATCCAAGTTGTGCCTTCAGCATCATAAATAATCAGCTGTCAGCGTGAAGATGGCTTCCAGGCTCAGGTTCCGGACCAGCTGCCGACAGAGGGCGCTGCAGTCCCGCTTACAGCCTGCACCACAGTCTCAGCTGGAACATGCCAGGGTTCTGGGTCATGGTTCTGTTCGAATGAGGACACAACATCTGACCCACAATTACATAGAAGGTTCGGTCCAGATGAGATTCGGTTCTGATGTTCGGGTCGTTGCAGAATTTCTGCAAAATGTTCTGGTCCAGAGGAGGTTCGGGACTTTTCTCAACGAGCGCGTATTAGTTGTGGCTCTGACAGCTGAAGCTCCTCCAAGACTAATAAACCCGAACCAGAACTCTGTCCTGACATTAGACGGTTTAACAGCACTGGAGATCAGGAAAGAAAGATCCAAAACTTCATTCTTAGATCAGAGATGCTCCATTTTACTGTGTTTAAATCTGTTTGGTTCTGGTTCTGCTTGTTCCCGGATCTGAGCGTTTAGTCGTCCAGCATGAACAAGTTTAAAGAACTTCTAACCGAAGAGGAGTTGAAGTCAGTGGGTTGAATTCGGGACTGAGTGTGCGTGTGCATGTGTGTGTTTGCGAGCTCGCGTGTGTGTGTCTGCCCGCCCACTCCCTCCTGTGGGTATAAAGCCGCAGTTTGACAGCGCAGAGGTTACTGAGCAGCAGGAATCGGACCCGCAGCTTAAAGCCGCTTCACTCGCAGGAACACCAGAAAAGTCTCACACGCACGCATACACGCACCGCGTGGATCTCCTGGTTCCGATCCACGCATGTCCGTAGGACCTGACCTTCTCCAAACTGGATTCCCGGAGCTCCTCGCCATGCCTGCCCGGGTTTAGGTTCTCCATGGAGCTCTCCAACCTGTACGAGGTCGCGCCCCGACCCTTAGAGCAGCCTGACCCACGGCCAGCAGCCCTCCTCCGGCTACAGAGACCCGGCAGACCTCGGCGGTGAGATCGGAGATAACGAGACCCTCCATCGACCTGAGCGCCTATATCGACCCGGCGGCTTTCAACGACGACTTCCTGGCGGACCTGTTCCACCACAGCTCCCGGCAGGACAAGCTCAAGATTATGAACGGGGAGTACGAGTCAGTCGCGTGCGGTCCTTGGCCCCCAACAGCTCTACATGTCACACTACATGGAGTCCAAACTGGAGCCGCCTGTACGAGCACAGCCCGACCGCGCATCCGGCCGGTGGCCATCAAGCAGGAGCCACGGGACGACGAGGACTCTGAACCCGGCATGCTGCCGACCTACCACCCCCGCACGCGCATACCCCAGCAGTACTCTCAGCAGCAGCACAACAGCCGCAGATGCCGCACCTCCAGTACCAGATCGCGCACTGCGCGCAGACCACCATGCACCTCCAAACCGGGCCACCCGACCCCCCCACCGACCCCGGTCCCCAGCCCGCCACAGCACCACCACCAGCACTCGCACCACACGCACAGCAGGGCGGACTGAAGCTGCTGGATTCGCAGCGGGAGGCGGGAAACCCAGAGAAGCACGTCGAGTAAGAACAGCCCGGAGTACCGGCTGCGGCGCGAGCGCAACAACATCGCGGTGCGCAAGAGCCGCGACAAGGCGAAGATGCGCAACATGGAGACGCAGCAGAAGGTGGTGGAGCTGAGCGCGGACAACGAGAGGCTGCGGCGGCGCGTGGAGCACCTGACCCGCGAGCTGGACACGTTACGGGGCATCTTCAGACAGCTGCCCGAACGGATCCTTCAAAGCCCATGGGCAGCTGAAGGGGCTCTAGACAGGACCTGGTTCCACCCGGACCAGGTCCTGGACTGGATTTAATCTGGTTTTGGTGTCAGAGGGCAGCTTAGGTGTTCACTGCAAACAACGGACTTCTCATTTCATCTTCAAACACCTGAAACTTATCAAAGTGCAGCCGAACCGAACCGACTTGAAACCGCTTTTGGTTTTTTTTCTTTTTTCTGTTCAGTGATTTTTTTTCTGCAGAAACTGGACAAAACTCGTGCTGCAGCTGACTCCTCCCGCCATCATCTCACTGTGGACTGCTGCGCGCGCAGGAGGACCGTGAGCCTTCCAGTCCGAACTTTGTTTGCAGCGTGCACGTGCCTTTTTAAAGTTTTCTGTAAAAGCCGATAAGCTGATTCCTTTGCAGAGGACTGCTGGGTTTGTGCCTTATTCTCGTTCAGACTGAGCGTGCACGATCACACTCAGACACACATCAGTGCAGCTATGGTTGGGCACGCGCAATGGGCGCACGCCGTCTGTGGTGCGCGCATTTCCTTCATTATTTTGGCTTGTTTTCTGTAACCATGACCTGCAGCTCTGAAAGCTTCCATGTACGTGTGTGCACGTGGTTTATGCAGAGGTTGTAATCCTGCACGGACTTGTACCAGCTGACAGGTTTCTACTAATTAGACCACGCGGTACAGATTCAGACTCACCTGTGGACCAGACCTCCTCCTGTGGACCAGACCGCCTCCTGTGGACCAGACCTCCTCCTGTCAGCTGGAAACTTTGTTAAAATGATTCAGATTTGAGTCCTGACAGAGAAAAACAAGCAGGACAGCTTTTTTCTTGCATTCCATAAACACTTTTGTTCTGCTCTACCTGAGCAACAGTAACAGAATTGGGGGGTCAAACTGTGGTACCATGCTCTGGTCCACCTGAGGACCTGAGCAGCTTTCTGATGCACTATAAGGGATGAGGTACTGATCCGGACCCCGCCTCGCTCTGCACACATTTGTAGGTTTTTATGCAACGTTTCTTCCTCTTTCCTCCTGTTGAATATCATCATCACATGGTGCCTTCCTGATCGTCCTCCACGACCTTTGACCTCTGGCCGAGCTGCTGGTCGTGTGTTCTGTTGAGAAAATGTTTGCGTCAGCTTTGTTGCTGTTTCAAGCTTCACTTCAGTTTGTAACATAAACTGGTATAATATATAAATATATATGAAAATATATTAATGAAATACAGAAAACTGAAGTATTGTAATAAAAAACCTGTTTTATCAATTGAAGTTGGGGCTTCTGGGTTTTTTCCTTCTGGTTTTGGGTTTAAAGCAGGAAATATTTAACTACATTAAGTATTCTGAAGATTGTGGTTCTATGATGAGCTGATGAGTCAGATATCCTCTACAGCAGGGCTGCCCCAGTCCGGTCCTGCAGATCTGCCACCCTGCAGGTCCTCTCCAACACACCTGAGTCAAATATCTGAATGCCCTAACCCTGAAAACATCTGAGATCCAGAATAATCTATGTTTATTTTTCAGAGGATTCCCCGGGTAACCTAAAGTTATGAATAAAGCGTCCAGGGAATTAGCCAGAACCTGATAGACTATCCAGGATCTGAACCCGGGTTCACTCATCTATGCAAATATACTTCCTAATTCCTTCTTTCATCGTTGGTGGACAGTTTTTGTGGCTCTCTGACAGTTGCCAAATAATCTGTGAAAGAATTTTCTGTTTTTCCATTGTTATTGCACAAGGTTGCAACAAGAAACAGGTCTGGTAATGAAGTCAGATTGTAGCATGACATCATAGCCAGTAAAGGGTTAATGAAGAGGTTAAAACCAGATTCTTTAAGTCCAGGTCAGATTATCTGGCTTCATTTCATGGATCAAAGCAACTTTAATACAGAAACACGATTCCACCTGAAATGCTACCGTACTACTGAAAGAGTCCTGGGACATGGCGACACATCGACCCTGAGCCAGCGTTACGTGGGGCTGGGTTTCTCCCCCAGTACCGTCCTCCACACTCCGGCTCCAACTCAGAATATTCCAGCATCGTGGTCTACATGTAACACAGGAAGTAGCACATAACTCACATTTACAGGATCCCAACAATAAAACGTTCAAATCTGAACGTTGACTTAAATGCATTAAGTTTAGTAAGTTTAACATCAGGAGACACCTTCACAAATAAACTTATTATTCGTACATTTATTAATTCATTGTTTATTAATGAATTAAACGGAGCAGCTCCAGAGAGGGGCGGAGAAATAAGAAGGAAACCTTTCAGAAGCACAGACATCTGGCTGAGGCCTGGTGGACATGTACGCCGGGAGAATCTGAGTGACTGATCTGAGATATCGATCAGGAAATGATGTCATTCCAGGTCGTAAACCAGTGTCTATTATTTCAGCCTCTAGAGCTCTGGGCTCATGTTGCTATGACAACCCGTGTCTGACAGCTGCTTCAGATGGAGGAGACAGGTAGAAACTCGGGTTTTTTCACGGTGAAGCTGCCAGGAGCTGCTTTCTGGACCAGGACCCTGGTCTCCATCCAGGTCAGGAGGTCCAGAGGTAGACTGAGACCTGCTCGAGGTGGGACTGACTTACCTGGAAGGGTCTGGAGCAGGAGAGGACATCAGCTGGAACTTTTGTTGTGATGAGGACTGAGGAAAATCAGGAGCTTTATTTGTTTCTATCTTGGTTTGTTGGTTGGTTCATTACAATAACCTGATAACATGAGGACAGATGAGGACAAATTTACAGATGAGGACAAATTTACAGATGAGGACAGATGAAGACAAATTTACAGATGAGGACAGATGAAGACAAATTTACAGATGAGGACAGATGAAGACAAATTTACAGATGAGGACAGATGAGGACAAATTTACAGATGAGGACAGATGAAGACAAATTTACAGATGAGGACAGATGAGGACAAATTTACAGATGAGGACAGATGAAGACAAATTTACAGATGAGGACAGATGAAGACAAATTTACAGATGAGGACAGATGAGGACAAATTTACAGATGTGGACAGATGAGGACAAATTTACAGATGTGGACAGATGAGGACAAAGTTACAGATGAGGACAGATGAGGACAAATTTACAGATGAGGACAGATGAAGACAAATTTACAGATGAGGACAGATGAGGACAGATGAAGACAGATGAGGACAGATGAAGACAAGTGAGGACAGATGTGGACAGATGAGGACAGATGGGGACAGATGAGGACAGATGGGGACAGATGAGAACGGATGGGGACAGATGAAGACAGATTGGGACAGATGAAGACAGATGAGGACAGATGAGGACAGATGTGGACAGATAAAGACAGATGGGGCAGATGAAGACAAATGAGGTCAGATGAGGACGGATGTGGACAGATGAGGACAGATGAAGACAAATGAGGACAGATGTGGACAGATGAGGACAGATGAGGGCAGATGAAGACAAATGAGGACAGATGGGTACAGATGAGGACAGATTGGGACAGATGCGGACAGATGGGGACAGATGAAGACAGATGAGGACAGATGTGGACAGATGGGGACAGATGAAGACAGATGAGGTCAGATGAGGACGGATGTGGACAGATGAGGACAGATGAAGACAAATGAGGACAGATGTGGACAGATGAGGACAGATGAGGGCAGATGAAGACAAATGAGGACAGATGGGTACAGATGAGGACAGATGAGGCCAGATGCGGACAGATGGGGACAGATGAAGACAGATGAGGACAGATGTGGACAGATGGGGACAGATGAAGACAGATGGGGCAGATGAGGACAGATGTGGACAGATGAGGACAGATGAAGACAAATGAGGACAGATGTGGACAGATGAGGGCAGATGAAGACAAATGAGGACAGATGGGTACAGATGAGGACAGATGAGGCCAGATGCGGACAGATGTGGACAGATGAGGACAGATGAAGACAAATGAGGACAGATGTGGACAGATGGGGACAGATGAAGACAGATGGGGACAGATGAGGACAGATGGACTATTCTGGACCTGTTGAAGGAGCAGGAAGAGAAGTTATAACATCCAGGAGTAGAGTTTAAAAACTGAAGAGAAACAAAGTCTTTCAACTCTGACATGAACCCGAGTTACAATTCTGAGTAATCAACTTCACCTGATTCTCCACCTCCCTCTTCTCCATCCTCTCTTACATCATCTCTTTCATGCTCTCCTCAATCCTGTCCCCCTCCTTCTCCTCATCTTCTCCTCCATTCTCTCCTCCTGCAGCTTTCAGGAACGATTCATGATGATTCATGATGAGGAAACAAGTTTTTGCTGAGTCAGCTTTATTATCACCATTATTAATAACACCGTTGACTAGATGATCCAATGCTCTCGTCAGAAAGATCCAGAGCCAGAGGACTGCAGCTCAGCAGTGTGAAACAGAACCAACTGATCCCTGAAGTCAGCAGCTTGGAAACCCAGCAGCTGCTCTGTGTTCCGCCTGGGAATGTAGAAAACAAGAACAAGAAGTATGGATCAGCAGAAGAAGAAGCAGGTTGATATAAACAAGCAGCTGGCAGAGAGTCTGATGACTTCCACATGTTCCTGACAGCATCTGACTGACTGAAATACGACGGATTCTACATGAAATATGCGCCTGGAAACAGGAACGCTGTTGATGCCTCATCCTGACCTCAGAGCTGACAGGAATGCTGACAGGGCGGATCCACAGAACCGGGAGCGAACGTTAACAGAAAACTGCTGCAGACCCTCGCACATATAGGATCCTGCATGTATGAAGAAGAGCCACCCCCTCCTGTCCAGCCTGCAGAGTAATGCTAGACCTGCTTGCAGGACCTGGCTGGAGGACCTGGCTAGAGGACCTGACTGGAGGGCCTGACTGGAGGACCTGGTGGGAGGACCTGGCTGGAGGACCTGGCTGGAGGACCTGACTGGAGGACCTGGTTGGAGGATCTGACTGGAGGACCTGACTGGAGGACTTGGTTGGAGGATCTGACTGCAGGATCTGACTGGAGGACCTGGCTGGAGGACCTGACTGGAGGACCTGACTGGAGGACTTGACTGGAGGATCTGACTGGAGGATCTGACTGGAGGACCTGGTTGGAGGATCTGACTGGAGGATCTGACTGGAGGACCTGACTGGAGGACTTGACTGGAGGACCTGACTGGAGGACCTGACTGGAGGACCTGATTGGAGGACCCGACTGGAGGACCCGACTGGAGGACCTGGTTGCAGGACCTGGTTGGAGGATCTGACTGGAGGATCTAACTGGAGGACCTGGCTGGAGGACCTGGCTAGAGGACCTGACTGGAGGATCTGACTGGAGGATCTAACTGGAGGACCTGGCTGGAGGACCTGGCTAGAGGACCTGACTGGAGGACCTGACTGGAGGACCTGACTGGAGGACCTGATTGGAGGACCCGACTGGAGGACCCGACTGGAGGACCTGGTTGCAGGACCTGGTTGGAGGATCTGACTGGAGGATCTAACTGGAGGACCTGGCTGGAGGACCTGGCTAGAGGACCTGACTGGAGGATCTGACTGGAGGATCTAACTGGAGGACCTGGCTGGAGGACCTGGCTAGAGGACCTGACTGGAGGACCTGACTGGAGGACCTGGCTGGAGGGCCTGACTGGAGGACCTGGTGGGAGGACCTGGCTGGAGGACCTGACTGGAGGATCTGACTGGAGGATCTGACTGGAGGACCTGGTTGGAGGATCTGACTGGAGGATCTGACTGGAGGACCTGACTGGAGGACTTGACTGGAGGACCTGACTGGAGGACCTGACTGGAGGACCTGATTGGAGGACCCGACTGGAGGACCCGACTGGAGGACCTGGTTGCAGGACCTGGTTGGAGGATCTGACTGGAGGATCTAACTGGAGGACCTGGCTGGAGGACCTGGCTAGAGGACCTGACTGGAGGATCTGACTGGAGGATCTAACTGGAGGACCTGGCTGGAGGACCTGGCTAGAGGACCTGACTGGAGGACCTGACTGGAGGACCTGGCTGGAGGGCCTGACTGGAGGACCTGGTGGGAGGACCTGGCTGGAGGACCTGGCTGGAGGGCCTAACTGGAGGACTTGACTGGAGGACCTGGCTGGAGGACCTGACTGGAGGACCTGGCGGGAGGACCTGGCTGGAGGACTTGACTGGAGGACCTGGTTGGAGGATCTGACTGGAGGACCTGACCGGAGGATCTGACTGGAGGACCTGACTGGTGGACCCGACTGGAGGACCTGACTGGAGGACCTGACTGGAAGACCTGGTTGGAGGACCTGGTTGGAGGATCTGACTGGAGGACCTGACTGGAGGATCTGCCTGGAGGACCTGACTGGAGGACTTGACTGGAGGACCTGGCTGGAGGACCTGACTGGAGGACCTGGCTGGAGGACCTGGCTGGAGGACTTGACTGGAGGACCTGACTGGAGGACCTGACTGGAGGATCTGACTGGAGGACCTGACTGGAGGACTTGACTGGAGGACCTGGTTGGAGGATCTGACTGGAGGACCTGACTGGAGGACTTGACTGGAGGACCTGGCTGGAGGACCTGACTGGAGGACCTGACTGGAAGACCTGGTTGGAGGACCTGGTTGGAGGATCTGACTGGAGGACCTGACTGGAGGATCTGACTGGAGGACCCGACTGGAGGACTTGACTGGAGGACCTGGCTGGAGGACCTGACTGGAGGACCTGGCTGGAGGACTTGACTGGAGGACCTGACTGGAGGACCTGACTGGAGGATCTGACTGGAGGACCTGACTGGAGGATCTGACTGGAGGACGTGACTGGAGGACTTGACTGGAGGACCTGGTTGGAGGATCTGACTGGAGGACCTGACTGGAGGACTTGACTGGAGGACCTGGCTGGAGGACCTGACTGGAGGACCTGGCTGGAGGACCTGACTGGAGGACTTGACTGGAGGACCTGACTGGAGGACCCGACTGGAGGACCTGATTGGAGGACCCGACTGGAGGACCTGGCTGGAGGACCTGGTTGCAGGACCTGGTTGGAGGATCTGACTGGAGGATCTGACTGGAGGACCTGGCTGGAGGACCTGGCTAGAGGACCTGACTGGAGGACCTGACTGGAGGACCTGGCTGGAGGGCCTGACTGGAGGATCTGACTGGAGGACCTGACTGGAGGACTTGACTGGAGGACCTGACTGGAGGACCCGACTGGAGGACCTGATTGGAGGACCCGACTGGAGGACCTGGTTGCAGGACCTGGTTGGAGGATCTGACTGGAGGATCTGACTGGAGGACCTGGCTGGAGGACCTGGCTAGAGGACCTGACTGGAGGACCTGACTGGAGGACCTGGCTGGAGGGCCTGACTGGAGGACCTGGTGGGAGGACCTGGCTGGAGGACCTGGCTGGAGGGCCTGACTGGAGGACTTGACTGGAGGACCTGGCTGGAGGACCTGACTGGAGGACCTGGCGGGAGGACCTGGCTGGAGGACTTGACTGGAGGACCTGGTTGGAGGATCTGACTGGAGGACCTGGCTGGAGGACCTGACTGGAGGACCTGACTGGAGGACTTGACTGGAGGATCTGACTGGAGGACCTGACTGGAGGACCTGGTTGGAGGATCTGACTGGAGGATCTGACTGGAGGACCTGACTGGAGGACCTGGCTGGAGGACCTGCCTGGAGGACCCGACTGGAGGACCCGACTGGAGGATCTGACTGGAGGACCCGACTGGAGGACCCGACTGGAGGACCCGACTGGAGGACCTGACTGGAAGACCTGGTTGGAGGACGTGGTTGGAGGACCCGACTGGAGGACCCGACTGGAGGACCCGGCTGGAGGACCCGACTGGAGGACCCGACTGGAGGACCCGACTGGAGGACCCGGCTGGAGGACCCGACTGGAGGACCCGACTGGAGGACCCGACTGGAGGACCTGGCTGGAGGGAGACCGGAATAGAAAGAAAGATATGAAACATGGAAAACAACAACTGTTGAATAAAAAAACAAAACCACCATGTGTAGACCAGAACTACCACATGTAGACCAGAACTACCACCTGTAGACCAGGATGAGAGGAACGCATTTTGTACACCGGATGATCATTTGTCTGGATCCTGGATGATTTTTACTCCGGTTCCTGGACCTCTTTTTCGTTGGTTCCTGAATGGTCTTTAGTTCGATTCCTGGACCGTCTCAGCATAAAGACTCTGTCCTTTTCTCCGGTTCCTGGACGAATTTTGCGTGAAGACATGCCGGTGTGGGATGCTGGCTGCAGAAGCGTCCTGCGGATGGAAGACATTAGCCTGTTAGCGGCTGGACTCGCTCCCTCCCTTTCATCATCTCTTTCCTGCTTTATTTCCATGTTATGTCCAGAACTCTGGCTGCGTCTCCAGAACCTGGAGGAGTCCAGGCCCAGTTGGCCGGACGTCAGCGTTAATAATCCTCTCACACGGTCTGGTGGACTAATGCTTGGTCCAGGTTACTGCTGGCAGATGGCTGCTATTTCTATGGCCAGGCTGTGATTGGCTGATGTAGAGTCACATGGAGTCCATATATAATCATTCCTGTTGGCACCAGATTCAGTCTGATGCTGAAGGAAACAGCAGAGAACTGATTGTCTAAACTGGTTTTATATCAACCTTCATGAGCTGCTGCAGGTTCTTATTGTACCAGAAATGTTCTGGAAAGTCTCCTTCTGGTCCAAGAAGCTGCAGCAAGGCTTTTGATGAGGATCATCATCAGAGATCATAGCTCTCCAGTTTTATGTTCTCTTCATCGGATTCCTGTTAAATCCACAATAGAATCTAAAATTCTTCTCCTCACATATAAAACTCCTAGTGACCCAGATCCACTGGATCTTAAAGATCTCAAAGTTCCAGGTTTTCCCATCAGAGCTTCAGTCTCAGACTGCAGGTTTATTGCTGGTTCCCAGAGGTCCTAAAAGCCATCTCAGACCCCTCTCTGTGAAACCGGCTCCCAGTTTGGCTCCAAGAAGCAGAACCTTCAATTATCGGACCCCTCTTTCCTTTCCTCATCATAGACATATATAATAAGGCTAGATGACTCACCCGTACTGCTGCCAATGGGGTCAAACAGCCGCACTGGCGGCCATCTTGCCACAGTCAACTCCGTCATAACATTGTTTTTATGGTACATGCACTTTATAAATAACCACAACTTGCTCCATTTTTTAGAGATGTTCAACAGGTGATGCAGCTATGACAACGCATACTTATGCATAATGATAGCCAAAGATTCTAGAGCGGAGCTTTAACCACAGACTTCCACATGAAAATAAACAGATGGGTGCAATGAACACAAACACACAAGGTAGGTATGTTAAATCAGTATTTAGGCTACTAAAAGTCAACGTACAGAATGACATGATTTATATCTATCTATCTATCTATCTATCTATCTATCTATCTATCTATCTATCTATCTATCTATCTATCTATCTATATATAGATAGATTATTATAACACAATATAATAAATTATTCTCTCAATGTCTGTAACATCTCGAACACAAAAGTGACATTTATTTGTGAAACAAAATAGGTAGAAGATTTACAAATTTACATGAAGGAATGCAGCTTGCTGAGCCCCCACCCTGTACAGAGGCTGTGGTTCAGATTTACACCTGGAGGACAGAGATAAAAACTGAGTGAAACAGTGGAATTTAACACTGAAAAGGCTCCGAGTTAAACTGATAAACATTTAAATGACCCAACTTCAGATTTCACTCGACAGATACATGGGGCATAACAGAGTGAGAGAGAACTATAATAAAAGTACAAGCTCTTGTAAGACAAAATTAAAAAGAAAAGAACAAAACTGTCCATAAAACATGTCTGGGCTGGTTCCTGTGAGCAAGACTGTGTTGTGGAGCTTCTGGTGCTTCTCTGCAAGCTAAGTGGAGCCATCTTGGTGATGTGGTGCAGCCTTAGCTTAAACCAGGGAGCAGCTAACGCCAGCAGTGGGGTGGTGACTGTCTACCATACTGTGTGCAGCTGATGTGCTCCTCCAGCAGAACCACATCCTCTGACCTGATTCTCTTCCTAGCAGGTACAGGACCTCCAGCAGTCTGATGGGCTGCGATTGGCTGGAACCTGCTGATGCCTGATGAGCCTTACTGGACCTTCTGATGGAATCACCAGTAAAACCAGAACATATACAGGGTGTGCAGAATTATTAGGCAAGTTGTATTTTTGAGGATTCATTTTATTATAGAACAACAACTATGTTCGCAATGAACACAAAAGACTCATAAATATCAAAGCTGAATATTTTTGGAAGTTGGAGTGGGGCTATTTTAGTTTTAGTATCTTAGGAGGATATCTGTGTGTGCAGGTGACTATTACTGTGCATAATTATTAGGCAACTTAACAAAAACCAAATATATACCCATTTCACTTATTTATTTTCACCAGGGAAACCAATATAACAACTCAAAATGTACAAATATACATTTCTGGCATTCAAAAACAAAACAAAAACAAATCAGTGACCAATATAACCACCTTTCTTTGCGAGGACACTCAAAAGCCTGCCATCCATAGATTCTGTCAGTGTCTTGATCTGTTCACGATCAGCATTGCGTGCAGCAGCAACCACAGCCTCCCAGACCCTGTTCAGAGAGGTGTACTGTTTTCCCTCCCTGTAGATCTCACATTTGATGAGGGACCACAGGTTCTCTATGGGGTTAAGATCAGGTAAACAAGGAGGCCATGTCATTATTTTTTCTTCTTTTAGACCTTTTCTGGCCAGCCACGCGGTGGAGTACTTGGATGCGTGTGATGGAGCATTGTCCTGCATGAAAATCATGTTTTTCTTGAACGATGCTGACTTCTTCCTGTACCACTGCTTGAAGAAGGTGTCTTCCAGAAACTGGCAGTAGGACTGGGAGTTGAGCTTGACTCCATCCTCAACCCGAAAAGGTCCCACAAGCTCATCTTTGATGATACCAGCCCATACCAGTATCCCACCTCCACCTTGCTGGCGTCTGAGTCAGAGTGGAGCTCTCTGCCCTGTACTGATCCAGCCACGGGCCCATCCATCTGGCCCATCAAGACTCACTCTCATTTCATCAGTCCATAAAACCTTAGAAAAATCAGTCTTATGATATTTCTTGGCCCAGTCTTGACGTTTTATCTTGTGTGTCTTGTTCAGTGGTGGTCGTTTTTCAGCCTTCCTTACCTTGGCCATGTCCCTGAGTATTGCACACCTTGTGCTTCTTGGCACTCCAGTGATGTTGCAGCTCTGAAATTTGGCAAAACTGGTGGCCAATGGCATCTTGGCAGCTTCACGCTTGATTTTCCTCAGTTCATGGGCAGTTATTTTGCGCCTTGTTTTTTCAACACGCTTCTTGCGACCCTGTTGACTATTTTGAATGAAACGCTTGATTGTTCGATGATCACGCCTCAAAAGCTTGGCAATTTTAAGAGTGCTGCATCCCTCTGCAAGACATCTCACTATTTTTGACTTTTCAGAGTCCGTCAAATCTCTCTTCTGACCCATTTTGCCAAAGGAATGGAAGTTGCCTAATAATTATGCACACCTGATATAAGGTGTTGATGTCATTAGACCACACCCCTTCTCATTACAGAGATGCACATCACCTGATATGCTTAATTCGTAGTAGGCTTTGAAGCCTGTACCGGTTGGAGTAGAACAACATGCATAAAGAGGATGATGTGGTCAAAATACTCATTTGCCTAATAATTCTGCACACACTGTACCTAGACCTGGGAAACGGGATCGGGATTAGTGCTGAACTCGAATCATTTTCAGATCTCATTCTATCGACTTGGTTTAGGGAAACATGAACAGTTTTTAGGGAGTCTTAGAAGTGTTGGGGCTGAGAGAGGCTGGCTGGCGAGAGAGAAGTCGTAGCTTCATTTGCTTTTGGCTGCATCTGCAGGGAGAACATGTGCTTATTTTCAGATTCCCTGTGTTTGCTGTCTCAAAGTGCTTTACTTTCATTGACATGTTGTGTGGAGAGTGTGTCAGAGGCCATTTCTATCTATCTGCTGTATTTGGCTATCCACTTTTTCTGTTTGGCGTGTGTTGAACATTAACCGGACCTTTTCACCGAATCCTGAGCTGTTTTACTGAGGCTGAAAGGACAGGCAGTGCTTTCACTGTTTGTTCTGTGACACAGAAGAGACCCATGTCCACTGACCTGGCCTTTAAAAGGAGGTCCAAATGGACTTTGACCCTGCAAGACAGGAACTACCAAGTTTCAGAAACCCATAAAGTTGCTGCTGTCTTAGATTTAAAACATCTGGACAAAAAATATTTTCTCTGAGGGGAAAAAGATTCTAATGGGAACAAAATAAATTTTTACTGTGAGAAACAAATACTCCTGGAAGACGTCACAGTTTGCTTGTCAGCTAGTTCTTTATTTAGCTCCTCAGTTTGCTCCCCAGTTAGTATCTCAGTAAGCACCCCAGTTAGCTCCCGAGTTACTGCCTCATTTAGCTCCTCAGTTAGCTCCCCTGTTTGCTCCCTGTTTGTTAGGCTATGTTCACATGGCACCAAAGCCGGTTCAGGTGTGAAAACGGTGGCGAAAACAAGGAGAAAGGCTTCAACATCCCCACAACACCACTGTAATACATACTACAGGCTGTAGGGGGCGCTAAAGAGTAACACTCCAAAGCTAGAGCAAAACAACGCATGCGAAGATAAAGCCTCACTGCGTGGACTGGGAAGCGGTGCGTGTTCATCTCACTGACGTCATATCCTCGAGATGTGTGGCTTTGCTGTCCGTACAGTACCGCAGACGGTGGAGGACTCAAACCGATCCACTCTGGAACCTGCTTCAGACATGGTTGGTTTCATGGAGGCTCATCTCTGAAGCATCCTGCTTCACTGTGGTCAGCTGAGGAGGAGAAGGGAGGGAGATACTGTATCATCATGGCGACAGGACAAGGGAACGAGCATGCTCAGAACAACCTGAATTCATTTAAAGCAGATTGATTCAGAAATTATTCAGGTCAGATTTAAAATCAGAATAAACCAGACACTTACTTCAGATTTAGGTTTAATTCAGAATGACCATTTTCATTCGGAATGAGGTGTTTACATGGTCATTAATAGAGGATTTAATTTTTATTTTGAATTTAAGAGGAATTAAAACTCATGTAAAATGGGTCTAGACTCCAGCATCATGAAACCCTAGACCACTTCCCGGACCAGGTCTGAGGAGGTAGAGTTACCTGTGGAGCTTCAGGTTCAGTCAGTGCAGTGATGAGACTGAACACGCTTCAGAAATCTGCTGACTCTTCAAACCTGGTCTCAGCGTGTCGATGTGGCTGCTGAGCATCAGAGATGGAAATCTTGCTGACTGATGTGTCTGTTTTATGAGCTGGTTCGTCTTCACACAGAGAACCGTTCAGACTCCCTGAGTCCCTGAAACATCACCAAGGTTATCTCCTGTTGAACAGAATCCAGTTAGGGTTCTGATGGTTCTGTTAACGTTATTGATGTGAAACTGGGTTCTGGACTTAGAAACGAAAACCAAATCAACATCTGCAGCTTCCCCAGAAACACTCCACGTTCCACATTTATGGATGAGTCCTGATCCAAGTCCTGATGTAGGTCCTGATCAGATCAAGCCAGGCTCTGAAGATTCTGTTGATCCAGATCAATCCACATGATCAGTGAACATCTACAGCTCAATCCTGAGGAGATTTTGACCTGATGATGTGAGAGCATGTGACATCATTTTCTGACATCATGACTTTATTGTTTACCAGGAACACAAGTTTAGTGCCTGGAACACCTCACCAGGGAGGCTCCAGGAGGCATCCTAACCAGATGCCCGAGCCACCTCATCTGGCTCCTCTCGATGTGGAGGAGCAGTGACTCTACTCTGAGCCCCTCCCGGATCACCGAGCTTCTCACCCTATCTCTAAGGGAGAGCCCGGCCACCCTGCACAGAAAACTCATTTCGGCCGCTTGTATTTGCAATCTTGTTCTTTCGGTCATTACCCACAGCTCGTGACCATAGGTGAGGGTAGGAATGTAGATCGACCGGTAGATCGAGAGCTTTGCCTTTTGGCTCAGCTCCTTCTTCACCACGACAGACCGATGCAGAGTCCACATCACTGCAGACACCACACCGATCCGCCTGTCCATCTCCCGCTCCATCCTTCCCTCACTCCTGAACAAGACCCCGAGATACGTGAACTCCTCCACTTGGGGCAGGACCTCTTTGCCGACCCAGAAAGAGCACTCCACCCTTTTCCAGCTGAGGACCATGGTCTCAGATTTGGAGGTGCTGATTCTCATCCCAGCCGCTTCACACTCTGCTGCTAATCGCTCCAGTGAGAGCTGAAGATCACGGCCTGATGAAGCCAACAAAACCACATCATCCGCAAAGAGCAGAGACCCAATCCTGAGGCCACCGAACCGGATCCCCTCAACACCTCGGCTGGGCCTAGAAATTCTGTCCATAAAAGTTATGAACAGAATCGGTGACAAAGGGCAGCCTTGGCCTTGGTCCAACCCGCACTGGAAACAATTCTGATTTACTGCTGGCAATGCTGACCAAGCTCTGACACCGGTCGTACAGGGACAGGACAGCTCGTACAAGGGGGTCCGGCACTCCCGGAGTACCCCCCACAGGAGTCCCTGTTGGTTATTTATCCAGTTATTCCTGCTACTATTTACCTGCTATCCTCACTAAACCAACTCCAGCTCAGCTGCTTTGTGGCGCCACCGTGCATCAGAAACGTCTTCTTGGCTTTATTCCAGCCATAGAGGAGCATTATTTTTCTTCTTTTCACACACACATACAACTTTCTGCTCACTGGTTGTGATGTCAAACTAGGAAATAAGTGGAGAAGAGGAAGTCCACGGTCCTAGCCATGGCTTATGACGAACCGGGACAAACCTCCTGAGAGAACGGCAGACGGTAAAGATTATTGGCCTGTTTTTGTTCCCTTACCGACCAACAATGTGTTAAGAGTGAATTTGTCCCAACAATCCTCTCTGAAACGGGTCGTTGCAACAAGCGTAAATATTGAACATGTTCAATATTTACGACCAAAATCTTCACGTGTGAGGAAAGCCGACGACTCCTGAGTCGTGCCTGTGTGGATGGTGACATGGAACGGAACGCAGCCAATCAGAGAGCGAGCTGACTGGGAAGGATATAAAGTCCGTGTTCACAACATCTCCAGTCTGTTGTTTGTTTCAGTTCTGGATTTTCTGTTAACGATAATCCCAGGACCACCATCATTCCCTCGTCCTCTGCCATGCTGGGTGTTGTGTTTTCTGGTTGTTGCCATGGTTTTTCTTCGTTTTTGTTAGATCACGTTTGATCTGATTTCCGGCTCGGACTAGATTCTGGATCCGTTGTGGGACAGAACCATTATGTGAGTGTTGTTCTGTGCTGAGGTTATCAAGCCGCCACACACGGCACCATCAACACTGTCAAATACCTGATTTATTAACTTCATGAGGTCTTGAACAGATCCGTATGTGTGGACGAGGCTTAAGGCGGAGAGACTGGCTGTGAATGGGACTTGATTGCTCTTGAACTGTTTGCATCTAGCGTGCTAGTGCTAGCTTAGCCACTGGGCCGGTCTCTCTGATAGAGTGGTTCATACATTTCATACGAGTGTTGTTTTCTACCTCTTGAGCCTATTTAATGCGATGATGGTGGATGATCGGGGTGTATATTAATTGATTTATCATAAGAGTTGATGTTTTACTTCTTCAAATGGTGTATTTGTGGTGTGATTTTAACTGTGGGTTTTGCATAAGTCTGGTTAAATATTTACATTTTCGCGTTAAAATAAAACATACTTGAAGTCACAAGCTAAAGCATTTATATTTTCTTTATGTCAATAGATAAGTGTTTAGTATTAAATGCTGCTGTGGGTTAATATTTAGAGTGCAGATATTTAATTGTTTAAATCATTTAAGGCAATGTACTATTAAAGTATTGTTAGTAGCAGTGCTAATTATTTTTATGGGCATGTAATTCAGAAGATGGTTACATCTATTTACTGAAGTTTCCTTGGAGCTGGAATTTAATGTTTAATGTGGGTGTTTCTTTTGCCTCTTTGAGAATTCAACTCCATGTAAAATAGTAAGAACACATGCTCAGGATTTGTAATTTCTGCCTGTTTCTGTGTGTTTAAAGGTTTTTACCTGCATCATGATCATCGAAGGAAAGTTTATTTTTAACAACTTTGGAAAAAAAACTGGTCTTTGAGTGGAATCCGAGTACTGCGTAGACGTATCCGTCCCTTCAAGAGGGGAAGCTGCACAAATTAAGGAGACACTAGACACTGGTTGATCTTTGGCTGCTCCTGATTGGACGTTACCGTCAATATAAGCTTTCTGATTGGTGGAAAGTCTGACAGGAAGTGGCTTCATCATCATGTCCAGGTCTAAATAGAGGTCTCTTAGCAACATAGTAGTGATAGTGATGTTTTTATGGTGAAATGTGATAAATAATGATGTTATAATGGATCACCCTCTATGGAATAGAAATGCCTGGAAAACTTCTATAGATCAGCTGAAGAGTAACTATCCATCAAAGTTTACCTAGTAAAATTAGCTTCTAGTCTCAGATTTCAGTCCCTTATTTCAGTTCCACAGAAGATGTTGCAGAAATTATTGATCCTTTATCATCACGAAGCTGCAAACATCTGGAACAACCAACAGACACCAAACCTAAAAGCTTTCAGATTCCTGCTTCAGTCCAAACTACATCCTAACGGCTGGTTTTCTTCTTCTTCTGCTCCTTCAAGCCGTCACACTAAACAAACAACCTATAGCTGCTCCACTCTCAGCCTGCTGGAGGCTTTCCAGAGCAAACTGAGCTGAACGGGTGAATAAATGTTTAGTATTTGAGTGCAGCTCCAGTTCAGATCTGGATCTGATAACTGTGCTGCTGCAGCGCTCATGCTTAGCGTTAATAATTCACAGCATTATGAGCAGCGCCTGGCGCTCGCTCTGCTCGCTGCATGGCTCATTGCAGCTCCAGCGAGGCCTCTGGCAGCCGGCCCGACGGGAAAAACACCCGCAGCCCTCCAGCTCCAGCAGAGGTCCAAGGAGAAGGAAGAGAAAGTGTGGGAAGTGCAGCTGGAGCCGCTGATCCACCAGAGACTCTGTTGTTCCCTGATACCATCTCTGCATTACCCTGAACATCTCACAATGTCTTTAAGATCAAGCACCCGGTTCTTTCTCTGCCAGGTTTCCACTTCTGTTCACTATTCCCCAGTTTCCCCTCAAACAAAACCAAACAGAAACTAGGTTCTGGATCTAAAAAATCCATCATACTGCAGGTTTACTGGTGGTTCCTAGAGGTTCTAAAAGTTGAACAGGAGGCAGAATCTCCAGTTATATGACCCCTCTCTGTGGAACCGGCTCCCAGTTTGGCTTCAGGAAGCAGAACCTTGGGTCCTGAGCAAGTTTCCAGGTGTTATGCTGGTAAATATCTCAGGAAGCCATTGGCCAGTGATGATGGACACCTCTATCAAAGTCAGGAGGGTCCAGGGATAGCCCCCACATCCACCTTAGAACCACTATGAGGGTCCAGGGAAGCGTGAAGCTCCAGAGTCTTGATGCTCTGTGGTCAGATTGCTGCTTTCTGTGGGGACAAACATCTTCTGGACTGTAGGGTCTCATGCCCACATGTACAGAGGGCTCAGTGATGAAAAGGTTACTCCGGTGAATCGGTTGCTTCGTTCTCACCTGTCTCACCTGCAGCTCAGGCTCCGCCCCTCACATGGCTGACATTGGAGTTGCTGCTGTGTGTCTGCTGAACAGGATGCAATGTGACGAAGCAACATTTCTCCACACGAATGAGGAAGCTGAATGTGAGTTTATCTGCACGGCCTCCCAGCATGCTGCAGGGTGACGGGTCACTGCGGTAGGTCGGCCATGACTCAGCAGTTTGTCTGTAAAACCAAACACAGAGTTCCCATGAAGAGATGGAGGAAGGAGGTTTTTATTTAGTTTGAGGAGCTGTTTCTGCCAGAACTGAGTTTGTGGTCTGCAGGATTTCAGCAGAGCCGGCGGGTCGGTTGCTGCCGTTGATGTCGCTGCTGCTGCATGTTGCCGTGTCCTGACCGCAGCTGAGGTCTATGCCTCATCGTCTTCCTCTTTTAGTCAAAGAGGAAAAACAAACAAATAAACAAATAATTCTGCAGAAACAGGATGTTGGTGAGAGGACAGTAAGACTTTCTCATCTTTATTTCTGTTTTAAGCCAAAGATGCCTCCATCACTTCAGTTCCAGTCCTCTTTTAAACCTGCTTTTCTTTTTATAAAACACAAACATGAAGATGTTAAAACTTTTCATGGTTCTTAGAACTTTTGGTAAATGGCCTGTACTTACAGCGCTTTTATCCAAAGCGCTTTACATTGTACATCACATTCACCCATTCACACACACATTCACACACTGATGGCGGTAGCTGCCATGCAAGGCGCTCAAACACGACCCACCAGGAGCAAGTACCCACTGAGCCATGCCGCCCCTTTTAGAGGAACCCTGCAGGAACTGACCCCCTTCCACTTTCTGAAAACTTTCGTCATTTGATTTGAAATTAAATGATTTCTTGTTCTGAATATTATTTGTGTTTTAAACTAAATCAAATCTGGAATGATTATTTTTTTATTTCTCAGACTTCTTTGGTCATTTATATCATAAATTATGAACCAATTAGAGGGATTTTTCTGCATCATATTTGTTTGGTTATTATTTATACAGATATTTTCCCATTAATTAATCTGACTCATATTTTTCTCTTATAATTCTCAACAATGACCAGAGTTCTGCGAGGGACAGGAGGTGGAGGATTCTTTTTATTTTTCACCTTGTCCTGTCCAGCATGGTGGCGGCAGAATGATGGTCTGTCTGCTGTTTTGTACTGAACAAATTTGCTTTGCGAAGTGGAGCTTTATGGGTGTAAGGCTCCTTTTGATAATATGATTATTTATTTCTATATTTATTTAAATATATTGTTTTATCTTATTTATTTGAAATGATGGACTTTATGTAATCTTTCTGGACCTGACCGGCAGGGACAGAAAAAAGGAGAATAATGAAGAGAAGGAAAAAGGAAAGCAGAAAAAGGAAGAGGAGACAAAGATCCAGCAGATAAAAGCAACAAGCTTCAGACAAGCAGCTGCTACACCTGTACAGAAACACAACAGAGAATTTCTTACAGCTTTTACACGTAAACTAAGCAGACAATCATCAGGAGCTCCTAAAAAACAACCAAGACAACAACAACAACAACCAAAGAACCAGAAACACACACACCTGAACCAAAGCATCTCTTAGTGTATAAACACACTGGACACCTCAGTGCTGAGTAAGCATGCAGAGGATGAGGAAGAGGAGGATCAGAGATGAGTGTGATCCTGCAGATGTGACCAGGCTGGAGGCAGACTAGGGCGGCAACGTATGCACCAGTTTAACCAGAACCAAAATGGAAGTAAACAAATGCCTAATTTCAATCAAGGGGTCCAGCTCAGTACCAAATGAGATGCATGGAATGGGACAGCACAGGACAGGTCGGTACAGGTCGAGTGGTCCTAGCCTGGATTACGTCCTGGGTGAATGACCAGCTCTTTGTTCTGGAGTTATATTTTTAGTATGAAACCTGGATGAACTTCTCTGAAGTCAGGAGTAAATATTTGATTTTTACTTCTGTAGAATTTCAGCTCACGTCTCAACCAAGACTTCATGTTTATTTCTAATTTCAGGTGTAGGTCTGAGCTGATCCAAGAGGGTTGTGAGCCGTGTCAGAACAAAACCTGGTGAGAAAAGCTTTCTGATGTGGTGGATCTGGAAAACATGGGCTGGATTCTGACAGTTAAATTCAGAAACTGAACAACAGGAAATCAGGTTCTGAATTCCAATTAAAATAAAACGTGGACGTGGCGCCAGCTGTGTCAGCCAGACGTCAACCTAATGCCTCGTAACGACGGCGAGCGCTGGATGATCCACCAAGAGAAACCACAGAACCGGACTCCGGTTTCTCTGCAGAAGCATGTTGCCGTCGATAGAATCAAACACAGTTCTCACTTTTCGTCAGGAGGAAGTTTTGTGGAAACTTTCTTTAAATCTGCTTTTCAGAAGACGTTAGCATCAAGTGAGAGGTGTGACATTAATATTCCCTGATGGGACTTTAAACCACAAAGTTCTGGGGCCACATTTATAAACCAGAACACACAATCCAGAACCTGAAGAATAATCGGATTTCTAAAAACTTCCACACACGTGTGTTCATGCCACATCCCCATGTCCACCTGGACATGTCCACATAGGTACAGCTTCATGTCAGCCTGCTGGTCTGTATACAGTTCAGCAGATCTTAGTGGTTTCCTCCTGAGGACCAGATCCACTAAACTGAAAAGATTCCAGGAAAAGTCCCAATGGAGGATCCACCTCTGCCGACAATTTTCATCAGCTGGTATCATTTCCTGATCCAAAGCAGGCTGATTCGGTTGACATCGATTCATTTACAGATATTTATATAACACCAGTTTTAATTGAATATTAAAAACATCCTCAGACAACTCTTATTATAAAACACTGACTCCGCTTACATGACCATCAAAGTCAGATATCTGGGAGTAATCAGATTACTGTAATAATCTGATCTGATGCGTCTACATGGACTTCTGAAATACAATATTCCAAGGATGGTTGTCTGCATTTAACGGTCCATTGTCAGGTTGATTTCAGAGCGCACATGTGTGTGGTGACATCACTTCCTGTTATTTTCAAAACATTTTGTTTGTTGAACATGGCAGAGCCCGCAGTCTTAGCATTAGCTGCTAATGTGAGAGCCCGCAGTCTTAGCATTAGCTGCTAATGTGAGCGCCCGCAGTCTTAGCATTAGCTGCTAATGTGAGCGCCCGCAGTCTTAGCATTGGCTGCTAATGTGAGAGCCCGCAGTCTTAGCATTGGCTGCTAATGTGAGAGCCCGCAGTCTTAGCATTGGCTGCTAATGTGAGAGCCCGCAGTCTTAGCATTAGCTGCTAATGTGAGATCCCGCACTCTTAGCATTAGCTGCTAATGTGAGAGCCCGCAGTCTTAGCATTAGCTGCTAATGTGAGAGCCCGCACTCTTAGCATTAGCTGCTAATGTGAGAGCCCGCAGTCTTAGCATTAGCTGCTAATGTGAGAGCCCGCAGTCTTAGCATTAGCTGCTAATGTGAGAGCCCGCAGTCTTAGCATTAGCTGCTAATGGGAGAGCCCGCAGTCTTAGCATTAGCTGCTAATGTGAGAGCCCGCAGTCTTAGCATTAGCTGCTAATGTGAGAGCCCGCAGTCTTAGCATTAGCTGCTAATGTGAGAGCCCGCAGTCTTAGCATTAGCTGCTAATGGGAGAGCCCGCAGTCTTAGCATTAGCTGCTAATGGGAGAGCCCGCAGTCTTAGCATTAGCTGCTAATGTGAGAGCCCGCAGTCTTAGCATTAGCTGCTAATGTGAGAGCCCGCAGTCTTAGCATTAGCTGCTAATGGGAGAGCCCGCAGTCTTAGCATTAGCTGCTAATGGGAGAGCCCGCAGTCTTAGCATTAGCTGCTAATGTGAGAGCCCGCAGTCTTAGCATTAGCTGCTAATGTGAGAGAGGATTCCCGGTCTAAAACCTGCAGGACACTGGCCCTGGAGGACCAGGATTGAGGATCCTTGCTGCATGTTGCACAATACTGAGGTTTCAGTATATCTTTTCTGGATATCATCTATTTTAGAGTTGATTTAAAGGTTCTGGTCTTACCTCTAGAGGTCTACATGATCAGGCTTCTCCTTGCGTCTCTGACCTGATTCATCACCTACCAGTCCGTCCTCTGTGGACTTTTGGTCAGAGGTCACCTGTAGTTCTTCATATGGACTGAAATGTTCTGCCTCTCTTTTCAACTCTTTTTTTAAAAACAGATTTTTTCATTGAAGCAGGTGTTTAGTAGGATGAGGGTTTTTATGAGTGTTCATGTCTTGTGTTTTTAATTTTGTTTATATTTTTTTGTGTTGTTTATTGTAAAGAACTTTGTGGTTTCTGTCCATGAAAGGTGTAATATGAATAAACTTTTCTTGGCCTCCGTCAGGAGTTCTTCCATCAGGTTTGCCGCCTCTGGCAGCGAAATGTGGACCATTGCTGTGTTGTAAGTCGGCAGGATTTACAGTGAACACGGTTTCTCAGCTCACTTTCAGTTCACATTCCTCTGCTGCAGATCCGACTCCATTAACTCTCGGTTAACCTTCAACATGGCCGCTGGCTGCACCGAGGCCGACCTCTGATCTCCAAGGAAGAGGAGGAAGGCCTATCCTCCTGTTCGAGGAGTTCTAGAAAACTGGACCTGCAGCCACCTGTGGAACAGTGAGAAACTCAAAGTGAATTATTATAATTATTACTGTTTTTAATCACTATGTATTCACCGAGCGCTGTATGAGCAGACTGGACAACATCAGCCAGAGAGGAACATGGATGAATATGTGGACAGCAGACTGATGATGAATTTATAAATTAATTTTTTACCAGAAGAAGAGTCTGAGGATGATGATGACCATCTGACCAGAGAGTTTAAGGTGTAACGTTGTGTGTGGGTCTACAGCTTAGAGCTCCGTGATAGATGGCATCAAATGAGTGAAGAGACTCTGCAGAAGCATTCATAAAAAAATTTCCATAATCAGTGAAAGGCAAGAATTAATCTCCTAACCTCTAACATTTAACCTTCCGGGTTAAAGTTTGAACTTTTAGCTTCTAGCCTCTAACTATTGGCTTCTAACCTTCAGCTTCTAACGTTTAACTTTTTGTCTCCCTCCTTTAACTTTTAGCCTCTAAATTTTAACTTTAGCCTCTAACTTTTAAAGATTTGGTCCCAATTCCAAACCCTGTGGAGCACCTTTATTGATACTCAGAAGGATGAAGGAAAGAGCACTGAACTGCACACATTGATTACGATCATAGAGATACTTAGAGAACCAACCAGCAGCCTGACAGGCCCTAAATCTGACATCCGGTGATCGTGACTGAAGACTTTAAGAGAGATGGAGTCTGAACTCGGTTGCTTCCCAAAACAAGATTGATGAGAAGATCAAAGATAGTTTGAATTCAGAAAGTTCTGGATTCAATCATTCACCAGCAGGAATACAGAAGGTCTTCCATATACCAGGGAAGACTTTCCAAAGAAAAAATATGATGATAAACTACTTTTTACACCGTGCTGAACATTACCCTGGAACTCTTTTTCTTCAACAGATTAACTGAAGTGACGGTTTGATCTGTGGCTCTAAGTTGTTTACCTGGATGAAAACACACCTGTCAGGGTCTGTGTGGGTGGAGAAGTCATGCTGCAATATTTCCACCTCCACATGGTAACTGAAGCAGAAGCGTCAGCGTTAACAACACAACCTGCAGTTTTCACCCGAAGCTGCAGATTTTACCTCCAACTACGTGAAAATGATTTCACAATCTGACTTTGAATTTCTCAGAGTTCAGATTTCACACAGAAAATGTTTTGTTGTATTTCATATTATCACACATACAGACATGTACACAAACACCTGCACACATACACACACACATGCACACACTCACACACACATACATGCACACACACACCTGCACACATACACATGCACACAAACACATGCGCACAAACACGTGCACACACACACGCACACGTCCACATGCACACATACACATGCACACACACACATACATTCACACACACACCTGCACGCATACACATGCACACACACACACACATACATGCACACACACACCTGCACACGCTTACATGTGCATACTCCTTCGGGACTACAACGAAATGCTTTAAAACAGTATTTGGACAACGTCCAGAGGGAGATTGTTGCTAAGAGTTTGTTGATAATTCACCCTAAGTTCTGACTTGCAGGCTGACACTGCACTCATCTGTCTTTAAACAGTCACTTCATCTTCATCCTCATCGTCCTCACGAAGAGTTAACACTGTGTGTGTGTGTGTGTGTGTGTGTGTGTTGCTGTGATTGATGGCATTGTTTAAAGCCAGGGAGGCTTTGGAAAGCTTTGCTATTGTTTCAGCTCTTGGCAGGGAGGGTTCTTAAGAAAAACAAAAGTAGAAGAGGAGGAGGAGGAAGAGCGAATATCAAGAATTAGAAAACAAAACAAGACTTGTCCTCACAATTTAAAGGCTCAGTCCGATGCTTGATGCTGAATCTGATAGTCGTCCTCTGGGACTGGTTCAATCCAGAACACCCCGCCCCACCCCCCCCGCTCAGCTAACCGCAGCTTTCTGTAACCCCCCCCACCAGAGCGGGAGAAGGAAAACACACACCAGGAATGTACCAACACACAAACATGGCGTCCGCCCAGGCCCTCCACTCTGCTCCCCTGTTATTCTTTACAAGATGTCTGGGGCCCGGTTCTGGTCACCCGGCCCGACACAAACCACAAAATTTCTGATACCCCCCCCCCACCCCCCAGTATCACCACCACCGAGCCTCCGAGCCTCAGGGAATGTTTTGTTTTGTACAAACACGGTGCCACAGGGTTTGGCCAGTGGTCTCTGGTCTGGGGGGCTTGTCGGAACCAACAAGGCCTTGCTAAGCCTCTGAGGAGGTGGACCCAGTCCGGTTCTGTCCGCTTCATGAGGGGGCATTGTTCTCCACTCAGTCTCACAGAACCATTCTTTTCAGACTGAAAAAAGGTTCTGAAAGTGGTTCTTTAGGTTTTACTGTCCCAGAACATTCTGGAACCTCAAACGTGTGACATCAGAATATCAGAACCGTTCACTGACTGTTCTGTGTTGGATCACCAGAAACTACAGTGGTTCTGGTTGGACCCAGTTTTCCCCCCAGAGAGTTGGTCCTAAAGAGACCTGATTTCTGCAGGTCCATAATGGAGATGTTCTGGCGGCTTCTGACCAGAACGGGTCGGTGGCGTGGTTCAGAGGGACACAGGTGAGTTTCTACACCGGTTCTTATCGAGTTTTCCACCAGAGGTCTTGATAAACCCACCGAGCCATCATACAGCTCAGAAACCAACTCTGGACCAGAACCGGAACCACCTCAGCGGACTTCCGACCCTGATCCTCAGGGTCCATACTTAGACAAACTTTAATAATGGGTGTGGTCACCTGGAGCCATGGAGCATCATCTGACCTCCTCAGCTCCTCGTCACCTTCACGGCGCCCCCTGTGAACAACCTGGGACAGACTAAAACAGACTGAGGTGATTCAGACTGAAGATCACCCAGAGGATCATCGGTCATCCATCCTCCCCCAGAGATCTGAGCGTGTGCAGACGATCTAATTGGAGGCAGGTGAATAATTGGTGGATTAAGGCGTCGCCCTCTGTCTGGATTGGCTGGGTGTGGACAAATGAAGTTAAGTGTGATTACAGCCAGAAATCCCTCCGCAGTGTGTTTAGGATTATCCACGACCGCGCGGCATTACTTTGGATTCCTGCTCATTCCTGAGTCACACAGACTGATGCTGTTGCTAGGCAACAGGACAACAAGTAGGATTCAGATTCACTGTAAATGCTGAAGAAAACCTGAAGGCCAACAATGAATATCCTTTTATCCGTCCGTCCGTCCGCCCGTTCAGTTCCTCTGACGTGTCCTTTTAACCCTTATAGGTCATCTGGGACATTTTGTCCATCCAGGGCTACGTTCTCATGTTTCTCCACATCAAACAATGTTTATAAGAAAATGTTCCACTTGAAGAACTTTTATTATTATTATTATTCCAACACTTTGAATTCCAATTTCAATTTTTATTTTAGGTCAGGAGGACAAATTTTCCAGCCTTTCAGTTATTAGTAGATGAAAAAGTCCTCACAGAAATGCTGCAACTGCATTTCAGATTAATATTGTTTTTGCTCATGTTTCAGTCAAATTTAGTTCCTGTGAAAACTGCCAAATATGTTATTATTCTAAACCTTTAAATTTCAATATTATCACAAGATGTTACTATTATTTATTAAAAATAATCATATAAAATGAGGTATTTTCCATCTAATACATATTGAGGGTCTGGGGATTTATACATTTTATTCGTTGAAGATCAGTCTTAAATATACTAAAGATTTAATCTGTAATTTCTTAGTTTTTAAGAGAGGACTTTGTCCCCCATGGACCTGAAGGGGTAGGAAATTATTAATCTAACAGCGACAAGAAAGAACAAACAAAATACAAGTTAAAGTTTTTCATATAAACATGTATTGTTTAATAAAATTGTCATTAAAAACGTTAAAATAATCTGAATACATATTTGGTAGTTTTTTATTAGAACAGAAGTTGACTGAGAGATTTTAGCTGTCATGTTTTTTATAGCATTGTTTGGAGAGGACTGTTTTGTCCACTAATGACGTGGAAGGGTGGTAAATGTCCACACTGAGACACAAAGCGAGAACATCATTTCGCATCTTCATCTCCATGGAGACGAGTGTTCACACTGAACACTGGAAAAGATCTGATAAATGTTCAAGATGTTTGGACCTAAATTATCTCCGTGACAACTGTACAAATTCCACATTGTAAGCATTAGCATGTTAGCCCGCTAGCAGGTCATCAGCATCAGGTCTACTTCCTGTCCCCAGAGTCAGCGTGGAGGCAGCGTTCAGTTTCTGGACCAAGCTCCCAGAAATCTTTAGGTTTGCAGAAACTCTGCTGCTTTAAATCAACAACAGTACAGAACTTTGATTTCTGGCATTTCATCTCATTTTTTATTTTTTTTCTGGTTTAATAAATTACTTTTATTTCTCTTTTGTAAGTTTCCAAGGTACTTTGTAATGCTTCTTCTGCACCCCGCTGTAATGCTTTAATGTTTGAAGCTCCTACACTTACTTACCTCTTATGTATTTAAAGTATTCGTTTCATTCTTTGCAAAACAAAACGATCAATACAACACACATTTCAAACACTTGAATGAAAAGGAGTAGGTAAGAAGAAAATCTTATCTGCCCCGCTCACGCAAATAAACCAATAATAAATAAAATGTACTAAAGCAAAAACAGCTGCAGGCCAACATGCTGCTGATTTCTCTCCTAAATTTTCTGGAACATGAAATGTGATGCACAAATAAACTAGCTTAGCCTTGCCTTAGCATGTTAGCCTGCTAGTTAGTTAGCTAGCTAGCTAGTTAGTCCACTAACATTAATATGTTAACCCATTTGCATTATCCTGTGTTCCAGATATCTTTGCAACTCAGAATTTCAAGGAATTTTTGCTGGAAATGATGACGTGATTTTGTTTTTCCAAACAGTGAACTCATAAGTTTCAGAGGACTCGAGATACTAGATTTAAAGATGGCTGCACACCATACTACTTGTAGTCCGTTGTTGTCTTTATTAAAATTCTTTTTAATCTATTTTCTGTCCGTTGGTTTCTAGTGTAAACGGTAGTAAGCTGTAATCGATATTTACGTTGGTATGGCGGGTATGTTCGCGGAAAAATCACGTCAGTATGTTGTTTATTAATCATTATCAAACTTGGCTTCTGTTCCCATGGTGACATTTTCATAATGAGTTTTTATATGTAGATGTGTAGATGCTCACAAATTGGCTGTTTTGGAGGCGGCCATTTTTTCTGATTTGATGCAGCTGGAACACCAACACATTATTAGCATGCTTGCCCACTAGCATTAGCACACTAGATGTTTGTTCTCTTTGGTTGAGTATGAAATGACAACCGCTGAATGAAGTTGAGTCAATGTGTTCTGGGACTAAAGCTAAAAAGTTCAGGAGTAAAATTCATGAGACCCAGATGGTTTCATCCCTCATTTGTTTGGTTTCAAACTAGGTCCTTTTGACTGCATTTATCCAGAGATGAAAGGTATTCATAGATATCTGAGGATCATTCTGTTGAAGTGTGATGGACTGGATGAAGTCGGAAGAAATGAGATACGTTGGTAAATTTTCCCTGGTAACCTGTTCATCATTCAAACCATGTCAATAGCACAATCAGCTGTTTGTCGGTAAGGTTCTGATCCACAAGTCTGATGTTCCCGCTATCGCAGCCAGCTGGATTCTCTGGGCCCCTAGATTTGAGGTTAGACTTCATAGACCAGGACTTTGTAGATGTGATGAGTTCTGTACACGCTGGAGGATATTCTCATGGTTCTGGTCATGTTATGAAGCATCAACAAGAAATTTCTGAGGTCTGAATGAAATATGAGATTTTCCTGCTCCTGTCAGGAAAATGGTGCTGATATACTGTTGCCATGGTAACCACACACCAAGATGGTGTCAGCTGTAACCCGAAATGATCCAAAAACATCACTTTGGACAAGTGGACTAAAACACACATGCACACAAGCACAGACACACATACGCATGCACTTTAGGTGGATTTGTTCTGGCTGCCCTCAACAAAACGCCAGGAAGTGAGCTGTAAACTCTGCTCGTCTTGAAGTGGAGAAGAAGAATAACAGTTGAGTCTGTAATCTGACAGACAGACGGATGAGATCTGGATCCAGGAATGTTTTCCTATTTCATCCCCGTTTTCACCCAGAGAGCCGCGCAGACGTAAACAAACACAAACAGCAACATGAAAACCGTGAAACCGGATGACATGGGTCCACCATCTGCTGGTTTAAACACCCTGAAAACTAAGCCGGTCCTAGAGGAGAATCTACCATGAAGATGTTCAGAGACACAAGGGGCCCGAACGGACCCTGAATGGACCAGAACGGAAAAGAACGGACCCTGAACTAACCCTGAACGGACCCTGAACTAACCCTGAACGGACCCTGAATGGACCAGAACGGAAAAGAACGGACCCTGAACTAACCCTGAACGGACCCTGAACTAACCCTGAACGGACCCTGAATGGACCAGAACGGAAAAGAACGGACCCTGAACTAACCCTGAACGGACCCTGAACTAACCCTGAACGGACCCTGAATGGACCAGAACGGACCCTGAACTGACCCTGAACTTACCCTGAACTGACCCTGAACAGATCAGAACGGATCAGAACGGACCCTGAACTGACCCTGAACTGACCCTGAACAGACCCTGAACGGACCCTGAACGGACCCTGAACTAACCCTGAACTTACCCAGAACTAACCCTGAACAGACCCTGAACGGACCCTGGTCTAACCCTAAACTGACCCTGAACGGACCCTGAACTAACCCTAAACTGACCCTGAACTAACACTGTGAATGGACCAGAACGGACCCTGAACGGACCCTGAACAGACCCTGAACTAACCCTGAACGGACTCTGAACGGATCAGAACGGACCAGACTGGACCCTGAACTGACCCTGAACAGACCCTGAACTAACCCTGAAGGGACAAGACTGGACCCTGCACTGACCCTGAACGGACCCTGAACTAACCATGAACGGACCAGACTGGACCCTGAACTAACCCTGAACTGACCCTGAAGGGACCCTGAACAGACCCTGAACGGATCCTGAACTAACCCTGAACTAACCCTGAACTGACCCTGAACGGATCAGAACGGACCAGACTGGACCCTGAACTGATCCTGAACGGACCCTGAACTAACCCTGAAGGGACCAGACTGGACCCTGAACTAACCCTGAACGGACCAGACTGGACCCTGAACGGACCCTGAACTAACCCTCAATGGACCCTGAACGGACCCTGAACGGATCAGAACGGACCAGACTGGACCCTGAACTGACTCTGAACGGACCCTGAACTAACCCTGAACGGATCCTGAACTAACCCTGAACTGACCCTGAACAGACCCTGAACTGACCCTGAACGGATCAGAATGGACCAGACTGGATCCTGAACAGCAAAGTTCCAGCTTGTCTTGTGGTTCTTTGTTCATTTCATCTCTGCTTGTTGTCGGCTGTGTTTTTGTGGGGCCTTGACAGAGAAAATGGGCCTAAAACCAGAACCTCATTACTCTACCTGATTTCCTCCCGTAGCAGTTTTCTTTCAGTTCAACAGGAAGTCATTTCCTCACACTGTGTACAGACAAAGAGGTCCTCGGCCTCAGGACCAAACCCAGGCCCAGGATCAGGCCCAGGAACGGTTGGCTCTGTTTCCATCAGCTGACATCAGGAAGTTGGGTGAAACCACTCGGATCAGATTAAGATGCCGGTCGGACACAGGACCAGACAGAAGATTTAGAAACTTTACATTAAAGTGTCGGAGGCGCTCAGCTGGATCTGTTGTCATGGTAACAGCGCTGAGTTAACCACACACCACAGCCTCATTCATCACACGCCCACTCTGAAACATGACAGGACAGGATCTCCGACACACAGCGCTGTTTACAACAACACAAGCAGACAATAAGCTGGCGACAGCCGCAGAGCTCGGAGTCAGGAGGACGCTCTGATGACGGCAGGGGCCCCAACCGGTCCGCCCGGGTCCTCTAAGAGTCCACTGCAGGTAAAGATGAAGTTCAGAGAATGAATCCCCAACGTGGAAACTCATTTCTGACTCTGGAACTGATAAGAAACTGGAACCAGATGACCTGAGGGTTCTGGTAGGTTCATACTGGGTCAAGAGGTCTCTGATGTATATTGGTCCTAAACCATTCAGAGCTTTCTAGACCAGCAGCAGAACTTAGAACCTGTAAAAACACTGTTACAATAATCAAGCCGACTAAAGATGGAAGCTGGACTAGATTTTCCAGGTCCTGCTGAGACATCAGATCTTTTACCCTTGATATGTTCTTGAGCTGATTAGGGGTTGTACAGACTAGTCGACTAGTCGATTTGTCGACTTCAATACTCTAACATGACGTTTAGAAGGTGACGTCGACTAATCGCTGATCACGTGTTTTTAGAGCTAACAATATGGACGCCTCCCAGACGGCAACAGGTGAGGAGTTAGAAAAACGATTCAAGCTGGAGTTGGATGACCTGATGGAATCCATCTCTATTGTGGCCTGTATGCTTGATGCCCGGTTCAAGCATCTTTAATTCATCCCAGAGAATAAAAGAGAGGCTGCCCAGAGCCACCTGAATGCCCTGCTGGAGGAGGAGGCGGAGCCGCTTGCAGCAACAGGTGAGTGGCTAATTGAAATTAGTCATCACCTTCATGATGATGATTTAAATCGTCTTATTTGTGAATGCGCAGTTTTGATGAAACTAGTCATTCATTTTATTCTAGGTGAGGGACCGGGTGTGCAAAGTGAAGACGTGGATGATGGTGAGGGAGAACCAGTAAAATGGAAAAAAGCCAGGCTCGAGCAGGATTTTGAACAACTTTTTGGCCCGCACTATCAAAGTGGAAGGAGAGCGGGGAATTATTCCACCGCAGACGAAGAGGTCCGTAATTATTTGCAAACACCGCAAATTCCCACCATGCAGAACCCGCTGCAGTGGTGGGCTCAGAACGTGGACAGATTCCCCCGTTTGGCCAAGCTGTGCAAACGTTACCTGGCTGTCCCAGCGACAAGCACACCCAGCGAGAGGATTTTTTCACTGGCCGGAAATACCATCACGCGACAGCGGGCAAGCCTTCACCCAGCTCACGTCAATGCGCTTGTGTTCTTGCACGCAAACCAGAACCGAAAAACAAAACCTGTGCCTGAGCAGGACTGTGATGATGACTAGGCTTGCAGGCTCTTGCCTGTGTTGTTTTCCTCCCAAATTGTTTTGTGCATTACAGTATTTTCTTTTGCACCTGTGGGAGATGTAGCCTAACATAACATGTAGGTATGTCAAGGAAAAAAAATGAACATTGTTAAGAGTTGCCGTTAATACTTGATCCTAAATGCTGTTATGTATAAGTTCTGTGTATCAGCTGACCATTGTCAGTGAATACAGGTTGTTGCAAAGCATTCCCCTCCTCCTGTGTTTTTTTAATTACTGAAAAAATATCAATGACGTCACCAGCGACTAGTCGACGTCGACTTGACCTTTATCACATTAGTGTCGACTTAAAAAAATCTGAAGTCATGCAACCCCTAGAGCTGATAGTAGGCTGACTTTGTGGTTCGCTTCATGTGGTTCTCAAAGTTTAGGTCTGAGTCCATCAATACACCCAGATTTCTGGCTGGTTGGTAGTTTTTAGGTCTGAGTCCATCACTAGACCAGATTTGTGGCTGGTTGGTGGTTTTTAGGTCCGAGTCCATCACTAGACCCAGATTTCTGGCTGGTTGGTGGTTTTTAGGTCCGAGTCCATCACTAGACCCAGATTTCTGGTCTGGTTGGTGGTTTTTAGGTCCGAGTCCATCACTAGACCCAGATTTCAGGCCTGGTTGGTTGTTTTTAGGTCTGAGTCCGTCACTAGACCCAGATTTCTGACCTGGTTGGTGGTTTTTAGGTCCGAGTCCATCACTTGAGCCAGATTTCCGGACTGCTTGGTGGTTTTTAGGTTTGAGTCCATCACTAGAACCAGATTTCTGGTCTGGTTGGTGCTTTTTACGTTTGAGTCCATCACTGCACCTAGATTCCTGGTTTTGTTGGTGGTTTTTAGGTCCGAGTCCATCACTAGACCCAGATTTCTGGCTGGTTGGTGTTTTTTAGGTCTGAGTCCATCACTAGAGTCATATGTCTGGCTGTTTGGTGGTTTTTAGGGCCGAATCCATCACTAGACCAGATTTCTGGCGTGGTTGGTGCTTTTTACGTTTGAGTCCATCACTAGACCAGATTTCTAGCCTGGTTGGTGGTTTTTAGGTGTGACGACATCACTAGACCAGATTTCTGGCTGGTCAGTGGTTTTTAGGTCTGAGTCCATCAGATTTCTGGTCTGGTTGGTGGTTTTTAGGTCTGACTACATCACTAGACCAGATTTCTGGCTGGTCAGTGGTTTTTAGGTCTGAGTCCATCAGATTTCTGGTCTGGTTTGTTTTTTTTAGGTGTGAGTCCATCACTAGACCCAGATTTCTGATCTGGTTGGTGGTTTTTAGATCTGAGTCCATCACTAGACCCAGGTGTCTGGTCTGGTTGGTGGTTTTTAGGTCTGAGTCCATCACTAGACCAGATTTCTGGCTGGTTGGTGGTTTTTTTAGGTCCGAATCCATCACTAGACCAGATTTCTGGCCTGGTTGGTGCTTTTTGCGTTTGAGTCCATCACTAGACCCAGATTTCTGGCTGGTCAGTGGTTTTTAGGTCTGAGTCCATCAGATTTCTTGTCTGGTTGGTGTTTTTTAGGTCTGAGTCCATCACTAGACCCAGATTTCTTACCTGGTTGGTGGTTTTTAGATCTGAGTCCATCAGTAGACCCAGGTGTCTGATCTGGTTGGTGGTTTTTACGTCTGAGTCCATCACTAGACCAGATTTCTGGCTGGTTCGTGGTTTTTAGGTTTGAGTCCATCACTAGACCAGATTTCTGGCTGGTTGGTGGTTTTTAGGTTTGAGTCCATCACTAGACCCAGATTTCTGATCTGGTTGGTGTTTTTTAGGTCTGAGTCCATCACTAGAGTCATATGTCTGGCTGTTTGGTGGTTTTTAGGGCCGAATCCATTACTAGACCCAGGTGTCTTGTCTGGTTGGTGGTTTTTAGGTCTGACTACATCACTAGACCAGATTTCTGGCTGGTTGGCGGGTTTTAGGACTGAGTCCATCACTAGACCAGATTTCCGGCTGGTCAGTGGTTTTTAGGTCTGAGTCCATCAGACTTCTTGTCTGGTTTGTTTTTTTTAGGTGTGAGTCCATCACTAGACCCAGATTTCAGGCCTGGTTGGTGGTTTTTAGGTCTGAGTCCGTCACTAGACCCAGATTTCTGACCTGGTTGGTGGTTTTTAGATCTGAGTCCATCAGTAGACCCAGGTGTCTGATCTGGTTGGTGGTTTTTACGTCTGAGTCCATCACTAGACCAGATTTCTGGCTGGTTGGTGGTGTTTAGGTTTGAGTCCATCACTAGACCAGATTTCTGGCTGGTTGGTGGTTTTTAGGTTTGAGTCCATCACTAGACCCAGATTTCTGATCTGGTTGGTGTTTTTTAGGTCTGAGTCCATCACTAGAGTCATATGTCTGGCTGTTTGGTGGTTTTTAGGGCCGAATCCATCACTAGACCAGATTTCTGGCGTGGTTGGTGCTTTTTACGTTTGAGTCCATCACTAGACCAGATTTCTAGCCTGGTTGGTGGTTTTTAGGTGTGACGACATCACTAGACCAGATTTCTGGCTGGTCAGTGGTTTTTAGGTCTGAGTCCATCAGATTTCTGGTCTGGTTGGTGGTTTTTAGGTCTGACTACATCACTAGACCAGATTTCTGGCTGGTCAGTGGTTTTTAGGTCTGAGTCCATCAGATTTCTGGTCTGGTTTTTTTTTTTTTAGGTGTGAGTCGATCACTAGACCCAGATTTCTGATCTGGTTGGTGGTTTTTAGATCTGAGTCCATCACTAGACCCAGGTGTCTGGTCTGGTTGGTGGTTTTTAGGTCTGAGTCCATCACTAGACCAGATTTCTGGCTGGTTGGTGGTTTTTTTAGGTCCGAATCCATCACTAGACCAGATTTCTGGCGTGGTTGGTGCTTTTTACGTTTGAGTCCATCACTAGACCAGATTTCTAGCCTGGTTGGTGGTTTTTAGGTGTGACGACATCACTAGACCAGATTTCTGGCTGGTCAGTGGTTTTTAGGTCTGAGTCCATCAGATTTCTGGTCTGGTTGGTGGTTTTTAGGTCTGACTACATCACTAGACCAGATTTCTGGCTGGTCAGTGGTTTTTAGGTCTGAGTCCATCAGATTTCTGGTCTGGTTGGTGGTTTTTAGGTCTGACTACATCACTAGACCAGATTTCTGGCTGGTCAGTGGTTTTTAGGTCTGAGTCCATCAGATTTCTGGTCTGGTTTGTTTTTTTTAGGTGTGAGTCGATCACTAGACCCAGATTTCTGATCTGGTTGGTGGTTTTTAGATCTGAGTCCATCACTAGACCCAGGTGTCTGGTCTGGTTGGTGGTTTTTAGGTCTGAGTCCATCACTAGACCAGATTTCTGGCTGGTTGGTGGTTTTTTTTAGGTCCGAATCCATCACTAGACCAGATTTCTGGCCTGGTTGGTGCTTTTTACGTTTGAGTCCATCACTAGACCAGATTTCTAGCCTGGTTGGTGGTTTTTAGGTGTGACGACATCACTAGACCAGATTTCTGGCTGGTCAGTGGTTTTTAGGTCTGAGTCCATCAGATTTCTGGTCTGGTTGGTGGTTTTTAGGTCTGACTACATCACTAGACCAGATTTCTGGCTGGTCAGTGGTTTTTAGGTCTGAGTTCATCAGATTTCTGGTCTGGTTTGTTTTTTTTAGGTGTGAGTCCATCACTAGACCCAGATTTCTGATCTGGTTGGTGGTTTTTAGATCTGAGTCCATCACTAGACCCAGGTGTCTGGTCTGGTTGGTGGTTTTTAGGTGTGAGTCCATCACTAGACCAGATTTCTGGCTGGTTGGTGGTTTTTAGGTCCGAATCCATCACTAGACCAGATTTCTGGCCTGGTTGGTGCTTTTTGCATTTGAGTCCATCACTAGACCCAGATTTCTGGCTGGTCAGTGGTTTTTAGGTCTGAGTCCATCAGATTTCTTGTCTGGTTGGTGTTTTTTAGGTGTGAGTCCATCACTAGACAGAGATTTCTGATCTGGTTGGTGTTTTTAAGGGTCTGAGTCCATCACTAGAGTCATATGTCTGGGTGTTTGGTGGTTTTAGGGCCGAATCCATCACTAGACCAGATTTCTGGCGTGGCTGGTGCTTTTTACGTTTGAGTCCATCACTAGACCAGATTTCTAGCCTGGTTGGTGGTTTTTAGGTGTGACGACATCACTAGACCAGATTTCTGGCTGGTCAGTGGTTTTTAGGTCTGAGTCCATCAGATTTCTGGTCTGGTTGGTGGTTTTTAGGTCTGACTACATCACTAGACCAGATTTCTGGCCTGGTTGGTGGTTTTTAGGTGTGACGACATCACTAGACCAGATTTCTGGCTGGTTGGTGGTTTTTAGGTTTGAGTCCATCACTAGACCAGATTTCTGGCCTGGTTGGTGCTTTTTACGTTTGAGTCCATCACTAGAGCAGATTTCTGGCCTGGTTGGTGGTTTTTAGGTCTGACGACATTACTAGACCAGATTTCTGGCTGGTTGGTGGTTTTTAGGTTTGAGTCCATCACTAGACCAGATTTCTGGCCTAGTTGGTGGTTTTTAGGTCTGACTACATCACTAGACCAGATTTCTGGCTGGTCGGTGGTTTTTAGGTCTGAGTCCATCACTAGACCAGATTTTTGGCTGGTCAGTGGTTTTTAGGTCTGAGTCCATCAGATTTCTTGTCTGGTTGGTGTTTTTTAGATGTGAGTCCATCACTAGACCCAGGTGTCTGGTCTGGTTGGTGGTTTTTAGGTTTGAGTCCATCACTAGACCAGATTTCTGGCTGGTTGGTGGTTTTTAGGTCTGAGTCCTTCACTAGACCCAGATTTCTGGTCTGGTTGGTGTTTTTTAGGTCTGAGTCCATCACTAGAGTCATATGTCTGGCTGTTTGGTGGTTTTTAGGGCCGAATCCATCACTAGACCAGATTTCTGGCGTGGTTGGTGCTTTTTACGTTTGAGTCCATCACTAGACCAGATTTCTAGCCTGGTTGGTGGTTTTTAGGTTTGACGACATCACTAGACCAGATTTCTGGCTGGTCAGTGGTTTTTAGGTCTGAGTCCATCAGATTTCTGGTCTGGTTGGTGGTTTTTAGGTCTGACTACATCACTAGACCAGATTTCTCGCTGGTCAGTGGTTTTTAGGTCTGAGTCCATCAGATTTCTGGTCTGGTTTGTTTTTTTTAGGTGTGAGTCGATCACTAGACCCAGATTTCTGATCTGGTTGGTGGTTTTTAGATCTGAGTCCATCACTAGACCCAGGTGTCTGGTCTGGTTGGTGGTTTTTAGGTCTGAGTCCATCACTAGACCAGATTTCTGGCTGGTTGGTGGTTTTTAGGTCCGAATCCATCACTAGACCAGATTTCTGGCCTGGTTGGTGCTTTTTGCGTTTGAGTCCATCACTAGACCCAGATTTCTGGCTGGTCAGTGGTTTTTAGGTCTGAGTCCATCAGATTTCTTGTCCGGTTGGTGTTTCTTAGGTGTGAGTCCATCACTAGACACAGATTTCTGATCTGGTTGGTGGTTTTTAGGTCTGAGTCCATCACTAGAGTCATATGTCTGGCTGTTTGGTGGTTTTTAGGGCCGAATCCATCACTAGACCAGATTTCTGGCGTGGTTGGTGCTTTTTACGTTTGAGTCCATCACTAGACCCAGATTTCAGGCCTGGTTGGTGGTTTTTAGGTCTGAGTCCGTCACTAGACCCAGATTTCTGACCTGGTTGGTGGTTTTTAGATCTGAGTCCATCAGTAGACCCAGGTGTCTGATCTGGTTGGTGGTTTTTACGTCTGAGTCCATCACTAGACCAGATTTCTGGCTGGTTGGTGGTGTTTAGGTTTGAGTCCATCACTAGACCAGATTTCTGGCTGGTTGGTGGTTTTTAGGTTTGAGTCCATCACTAGACCCAGATTTCTGATCTGGTTGGTGTTTTTTAGGTCTGACTACATCACTAGACCAGATTTCTGGCTGGTCAGTGGTTTTTAGGTGTGACGACATCACTAGACCAGATTTCTGGCTGGTCAGTGGTTTTTAGGTCTGAGTCCATCAGATTTCTGGTCTGGTTGGTGGTTTTTAGGTCTGACTACATCACTAGACCCAGATTTCTGATCTGGTTGGTGGTTTTTAGATCTGAGTCCATCACTAGACCCAGGTGTCTGGTCTGGTTGGTGGTTTTTAGGTCTGAGTCCATCACTAGACCAGATTTCTGGCTGGTTGGTGGTTTTTAGGTCCGAATCCATCACTAGACCAGATTTCTGGCCTGGTTGGTGCTTTTTGCGTTTGAGTCCATCACTAGACCCAGATTTCTGGCTGGTCAGTGGTTTTTAGGTCTGAGTCCATCAGATTTCTTGTCTGGTTGGTGTTTTTTAGGTGTGAGTCCATCACTAGACAGAGATTTCTGATCTGGTTGGTGTTTTTAAGGGTCTGAGTCCATCACTAGAGTCATATGTCTGGCTGTTTGGTGGTTTTTAGGGCCGAATCCATCACTAGACCAGATTTCTGGCGTGGCTGGTGCTTTTTACGTTTGAGTCCGTCACTAGACCAGATTTCTAGCCTGGTTGGTGGTTTTTAGGTGTGACGACATCACTAGACCAGATTTCTGGCTGGTCAGTGGTTTTTAGGTCTGAGTCCATCAGATTTCTGGTCTGGTTGGTGGTTTTTAGGTCTGACTACATCACTAGACCAGATTTCTGGCCTGGTTGGTGGTTTTTAGGTGTGACGACATCACTAGACCAGATTTCTGGCTGGTTGGTGGTTTTTAGGTTTGAGTCCATCACTAGACCAGATTTCTGGCCTGGTTGGTGCTTTTTACGTTTGAGTCCATCACTAGAGCAGATTTCTGGCCTGGTTGGTGGTTTTTAGGTCTGACGACATTACTAGACCAGATTTCTGGCTGGTTGGTGGTTTTTAGGTTTGAGTCCATCACTAGACCAGATTTCTGGCCTAGTTGGTGGTTTTTAGGTCTGACTACATCACTAGACCAGATTTCTGGCTGGTCGGTGGTTTTTAGGTCTGAGTCCATCACTAGACCAGATTTTTGGCTGGTCAGTGGTTTTTAGGTCTGAGTCCATCAGATTTCTTGTCTGGTTGGTGTTTTTTAGATGTGAGTCCATCACTAGACCCAGGTGTCTGGTCTGGTTGGTGGTTTTTAGGTTTGAGTCCATCACTAGACCAGATTTCTGGCTGGTTGGTGGTTTTTAGGTCTGAGTCCTTCACTAGACCCAGATTTCTGGTCTGGTTGGTGGTTTTTAGGTCTGAGTCCATCACTAGAGTCATATGTCTGGCTGTTTGGTGGTTTTTAGGGCCGAATCCATCACTAGACCAGATTTCTGGCGTGGTTGGTGCTTTTTACGTTTGAGTCCATCACTAGACCAGATTTCTAGCCTGGTTGGTGGTTTTTAGGTGTGACGACATCACTAGACCAGATTTCTGGCTGGTCAGTGGTTTTTAGGTCTGAGTCCATCAGATTTCTGGTCTGGTTGGTGGTTTTTAGGTCTGACTACATCACTAGACCAGATTTCTCGCTGGTCAGTGGTTTTTAGGTCTGAGTCCATCAGATTTCTGGTCTGGTTTGTTTTTTTTAGGTGTGAGTCGATCACTAGACCCAGATTTCTGATCTGGTTGGTGGTTTTTAGATCTGAGTCCATCACTAGACCCAGGTGTCTGGTCTGGTTGGTGGTTTTTAGGTCTGAGTCCATCACTAGACCAGATTTCTGGCTGGTTGGTGGTTTTTAGGTCCGAATCCATCACTAGACCAGATTTCTGGCCTGGTTGGTGCTTTTTGCGTTTGAGTCCATCACTAGACCCAGATTTCTGGCTGGTCAGTGGTTTTTAGGTCTGAGTCCATCAGATTTCTTGTCCGGTTGGTGTTTTTTAGGTGTGAGTCCATCACTAGACACAGATTTCTGATCTGGTTGGTGGTTTTTAGGTCTGAGTCCATCACTAGAGCCATATGTCTGGCTGTTTGGTGGTTTTTAGGGCCGAATCCATCACTAGACCAGATTTCTGGCGTGGTTGGTGCTTTTTACGTTTGAGTCCATCACTAGACCAGATTCCTAGCCTGGTTGGTGGTTTTTAGGTGTGACGACATCACTAGACCAGATTTCTGGCTGGTCAGTGGTTTTTAGGTCTGAGTCCATCAGATTTCTGGTCTGGTTGGTGGTTTTTAGGTCTGACTACATCACTAGACCAGATTTCTGGCCTGGTTGGTGGTTTTTAGGTGTGACGACATCACTAGACCAGATTTCTGGCTGGTTGGTGGTTTTTAGGTTTGAGTCCATCACTAGACCAGATTTCTGGCCTGGTTGGTGCTTTTTACGTTTGAGTCCATCACTAGACCAGATTTCTGGCCTGGTTGGTGGTTTTTAGGTCTGACGACATTACTAGACCAGATTTCTGGCTGGTTGGTGGTTTTTAGGTTTGAGTCCATCACTAGACCAGATTTCTGGCCTAGTTGGTGGTTTTTAGGTCTGACTACATCACTAGACCAGATTTCTGGCTGGTCGGTGGTTTTTAGGTCTGAGTCCATCACTAGACCAGATTTTTGGCTGGTCAGTGGTTTTTAGGTCTGAGTCCATCAGATTTCTTGTCTGGTTGGTGTTTTTTAGGTGTGAGTCGATGACTAGACCCAGATTTCTGATCTGGTTGGTGGTTTTTAGATCTGAGTCCATCACTAGACCCAGGTGTCTGGTCTGGTTGGTGGTTTTTAGGTCTGAGTCCATCACTAGACCAGATTTCTGGCTGGTTGGTGGTTTTTAGGTCCGAATCCATCACTAGACCAGATTTCTGGCCTGGTTGGTGCTTTTTGCGTTTGAGTCCATCACTAGACCCAGATTTCTGGCTGGTCAGTGGTTTTTAGGTCTGAGTCCATCAGATTTCTTGTCTGGTTGGTGTTTTTTAGGTGTGAGTCCATCACTAGACACAGATTTCTGATCTGGTTGGTGTTTTTTAGGTCTGAGTCCATCACTAGAGTCATATGTCTGGCTGTTTGGTGGTTTTTAGGGCCGAATCCATCACTAGACCAGATTTCTCGCGTGGTTGGTGCTTTTTACGTTTGAGTCCATCACTAGACCAGATTTCTAGCCTGGTTGGTGGTTTTTAGGTGTGACGACATCACTAGACCAGATTTCTGGCTGGTCAGTGGTTTTTAGGTCTGAGTCCATCAGATTTCTGGTCTGGTTGGTGGTTTTTTAGGTCTGACTACATCACTAGACCAGATTTCTGGCCTGGTTGGTGGTTTTTAGGTGTGACGACATCACTAGACCAGATTTCTGGCTGGTTGGTGGTTTTTAGGTTTGAGTCCATCACTAGACCAGATTTCTGGCCTGGTTGGTGCTTTTTACGTTTGAGTCCATCACTAGAGCAGATTTCTGGCCTGGTTGGTGGTTTTTAGGTCTGACGACATTACTAGACCAGATTTCTGGCTGGTTGGTGGTTTTTAGGTTTGAGTCCATCACTAGACCAGATTTCTGGCCTAGTTGGTGGTTTTTAGGTCTGACTACATCACTAGACCAGATTTCTGGCTGGTCGGTGGTTTTTAGGTCTGAGTCCATCACTAGACCAGATTTTTGGCTGGTCAGTGGTTTTTAGGTCTGAGTCCATCAGATTTCTTGTCTGGTTGGTGTTTTTTAGATGTGAGTCCATCACTAGACCCAGATTTCTGATCTGGTTGGTGGTTTTTAGATCTGAGTCCATCACTAGACCCAGGTGTCTGGTCTGGTTGGTGGTTTTTAGGTTTGAGTCCATCACTAGACCAGATTTCTGGCTGGTTGGTGGTTTTTAGGTCTGAGTCCTTCACTAGACCCAGATTTCTGATCTGGTTGGTGTTTTTTAGGTCTGAGTCCATCACTAGAGTCATATGTCTGGCTGTTTGGTGGTTTTTAGGGCCGAATCCATCACTAGACCAGATTTCTGGCGTGGTTGGGGCTTTTTACGTTTGAGTCCATCACTAGACCAGATTTCTAGCCTGGTTGGTGGTTTTTAGGTGTGACGACATCACTAGACCAGATTTCTGGCTGGTCAGTGGTTTTTAGGTCTGAGTCCATCAGATTTCTGGTCTGGTTGGTGGTTTTTAGGTCTGACTACATCACTAGACCAGATTTCTGGCTGGTCAGTGGTTTTTAGGTCTGAGTCCATCAGATTTCTGGTCTCGTTTGTTTTTTTTAGGTGTGAGTCGATCACTAGACCCAGATTTCTGATCTGGTTGGTGGTTTTTAGATCTGAGTCCATCACTAGACCCAGGTGTCTGGTCTGGTTGGTGGTTTTTAGGTCTGAGTCCATCACTAGACCAGATTTCTGGCTGGTTGGTGGTTTTTAGGTCCGAATCCATCACTAGACCAGATTTCTGGCCTGGTTGGTGCTTTTTGCGTTTGAGTCCATCACTAGACCCAGATTTCTGGCTGGTCAGTGGTTTTTAGGTCTGAGTCCATCAGATTTCTTGTCTGGTTGGTGTTTTTTAGGTGTGAGTCCATCACTAGACACAGATTTCTGATCTGGTTGGTGGTTTTTAGGTCTGAGTCCATCACTAGAGTCATATGTCTGGCTGTTTGGTGGTTTTTAGGGCCGAATCCATCACTAGACCAGATTTCTGGCGTGGTTGGTGCTTTTTACGTTTGAGTCCATCACTAGACCAGATTTCTAGCCTGGTTGGTGGTTTTTAGGTGTGACGACATCACTAGACCAGATTTCTGGCTGGTCAGTGGTTTTTAGGTCTGAGTCCATCAGATTTCTGGTCTGGTTGGTGGTTTTTAGGTCTGACTACATCACTAGACCAGATTTCTGGCCTGGTTGGTGGTTTTTAGGTGTGACGACATCACTAGACCAGATTTCTGGCTGGTTGGTGGTTTTTAGGTTTGAGTCCATCACTAGACCAGATTTCTGGCCTGGTTGGTGCTTTTTACGTTTGAGTCCATCACTAGACCAGATTTCTGGCCTGGTTGGTGGTTTTTAGGTCTGACGACATTACTAGACCAGATTTCTGGCTGGTTGGTGGTTTTTAGGTTTGAGTCCATCACTAGACCAGATTTCTGGCCTAGGTGGTGGTTTTTAGGTCTGACTACATCACTAGACCAGATTTCTGGCTGGTCGGTGGTTTTTAGGTCTGAGTCCATCACTAGACCAGATTTTTGGCTGGTCAGTGGTTTTTAGGTCTGAGTCCATCAGATTTCTTGTCTGGTTGGTGTTTTTTAGGTGTGAGTCCATCACTAGACCCAGATTTCTGATCTGGTTGGTGGTTTTTAGATCTGAGTCCATCACTAGACCCAGGTGTCTGGTCTGGTTGGTGGTTTTTAGGTCTGAGTCCATCACTAGACCAGATTTCTGGCTGGTTGGTGGTTTTTAGGTCCGAATCCATCACTAGACCAGATTTCTGGCCTGGTTGGTGCTTTTTGCGTTTGAGTCCATCACTAGACCCAGATTTCTGGCTGGTCAGTGGTTTTTAGGTCTGAGTCCATCAGATTTCTTGTCTGGTTGGTGTTTTTTAGGTGTGAGTCGATCACTAGACCCAGATTTCTGATCTGGTTGGTGGTTTTTAGATCTGAGTCCATCACTAGACCCAGGTGTCTGGTCTGGTTGGTGGTTTTTAGGTCTGAGTCCATCACTAGACCAGATTTCTGGCTGGTTGGTGGTTTTTAGGTCCGAATCCATCACTAGACCAGATTTCTGGCCTGGTTGGTGCTTTTTGCGTTTGAGTCCATCACTAGACCCAGATTTCTGGCTGGTCAGTGGTTTTTAGGTCTGAGTCCATCAGATTTCTTGTCTGGTTGGTGTTTTTTAGGTGTGAGTCCATCACTAGACACAGATTTCTGATCTGGTTGGTGTTTTTTAGGTCTGAGTCCATCACTAGAGTCATATGTCTGGCTGGTTGGTGGTTTTCAGGTTTGAGTCCATCACTAGACCAGATTTCTGGCCTGGTTGGTGCTTTTTACGTTTGAGTCCATCACTAGACCAGATTTCTGGCCTGGTTGGTGGTTTTTAGGTCTGACGACATTACTAGACCAGATTTCTGGCTGGTTGGTGGTTTTTAGGTTTGAGTCCATCACTAGACCAGATTTCTGGCCTAGTTGGTGGTTTTAAGTCTGACTACATCACTAGACCAGATTTCTGGCTGGTCGGTGGTTTTTAGGTCTGAGTCCATCACTAGGCCAGATTTTTGGCTGGTCAGTGGTTTTTAGGTCTGAGTCCATCAGATTTCTTGTCTGGTTTGTGTTTTTTAGATGTGAGTCCATCACTAGACCCAGATTTCTGATCTGGTTGGTGGTTTTTAGATCTGAGTCCATCACTAGACCCAGGTGTCTGGTCTGGTTGGTGGTTTTTAGGTTTGAGTCCATCACTAGACCAGATTTCTGGCTGGTTGGTGGTTTTTAGGTCTGAGTCCTTCACTAGACCCAGATTTATGGCTGGTTGGTGGTTTTTAGGTTTGAGTCCATCACTAGACCCAGATTTCTGATCTGGTTGGTGGTTTTTAGGTCTGAGTCCATCAGATTTCTTGTCTGGTTGGTGTTTTTTAGGTCCGAGTCCATCACTAGACCTAGATTTCTGGCTGGTTGGTGGTTTTTAGGTCTGAGTCCATCACTAGAGCCATATGTCTGGCTGTTTGGTGGTTTTTAGAGCCGAATCTATCACTAGACCAGATTTCTGGCCTGGTTGGTGCTTTTTACGTTTGAGTCCATCACTAGACCAGATTTCTGGCCTGGTTGGTGGTTTTTAGGTCTGACGACATCACTAGACCAGATTTCTGGCTGGTTGGTGGTTTTTAGGTGTGAGTCCATCACTAGACCAGATTTCTGGCCTGGTTGGTGCTTTTTACATTTGAGTCCATCACTAGACCAGATTTCTGGACTGTTTGGTGGTTTTTAGGTCTGACGACATCACTAGACCAGATTTCTGGCTGGTTGGTGGTTTTTAGGTTTGAGTCCATCACTAGACCAGATTTCTGGCCTGGTTGGTGGTTTTTAGGTCTGACTACATCACTAGACCAGATTTCTGGCTGGTCGGTGGTTTTTGTTCTGAGTCCATCACTAGACCAGATTTTTGGCTGGTCAGTGGTTTTTAGGTCTGAGTCCATCACTAGACCCAGGTGTCTGGTCTGGTTGGTGGTTTTTAGATCTGAGTACATTACTTGAGCCCGATTTCCGGCCTGATTGGTCGTCTTTACGTCTGAGCCTATCACTGCACCTAGCTTTCTGGTCTGGTTGGTGGTTTTTAGGTCTGAGTCCATCACTAGACCCAGATTTCTGATCTGGTTGGTGGTTTTTAGATCTGAGTCCATCACTAGACCCAGGTGTCTGGTCTGGTTGGTGGTTTTTAGGTCTGAGTACATTACTTGAGCCAGATTTCCGGCCTGATTGGTGGTCTTTACGTCTGAGCCTATCACTGCACCTAGCTTTCTGGTCTGGTTGGTGGTTTTTAGGTCTGAGTCCATCACTAGACCCAGATTTCTGGCTGGTTGGTAGGTTTTAGGTCTGAGTCCATCAGTAGAGCCATATGTCTGGCTGTTTGGTGGTTTTTAGGTCTGAGTCCATCACTAGACCCAGATTTCTGGTCTGGTTGGTGGTTTTTACGTCTAAGTCCATTACTTGAGCCAGATTTCTGGCCTGGTTGGTGGTTTTTAGGTCTGACTCCATCACTAGACCCCATTTCTGGCTGGTTGGTGGAGTTTAGGTCTGAGTCCATCACTAGACCCAGATTTCTTGCTGGTCGGTGGTTTTTTGGTCTGAGTCCATCACTTGAGGCAGATTTCCGGCCTCGTTGGTGGTTTTTAGGTTTGAGTCCATCACTAGACCCAGATTTCTGGTCTGGTTGGTGGTTTTTAGGTCTGAGTCCATAACTAGACCAGATTTCTGGTCTGGTTGGTGGTTTTTAGGTCCGAGTCCATCACTAGACCCAGATTTCTGGCCTGGTTGGTAGTTTTTAGGTCCGAGTCCATCACTAGACCAGATTTCTGGTCTGGTTGGTGCTTTTTACGTTTGAGTCCATCACTAGACCCAGATTTCTGGCCTGGTTGGTAATTTTTAGGTCCGAGTCCATCACTAGACCAGATTTCTGGTCTGGTTGGTGCTTTTTACGTTTGAGTCCATCACTAGACCCAGATTTCTGGCCTGGTTGGTAGTTTTTAGGTCCGAGTCCATCACTAGACCAGATTTCTGGTCTGGTTGGTGCTTTTTACGTTTGAGTCCATCACTAGACCCAGATTTCTGGTCTGGTTGGTGGTTTTTAGGTCTGAGTCCATCACTAGACCAGATTTCTTGCCTGGTTGGTGGTTTTTAGGTCTGACTCCATCACTATACCAGATTTCTCGCTGGTCAATGGTTTTTAGGTCTGAGTCCATCAGATTTCTTGTCTGGTTGGTGTTTTTTAGGTGTGAGTCCATCACTAGACCCAGATTTCTGGCTGTTCTGGAGTTTTTAGGTCTGAGTCCATCACTAGAGATATATGTCTGACTGTTTGGTGTTTTTTTGGTTTCAGTCCATCACTAGACCCAGACTTCTGATCTGGTTGGTGGTTTTTAGGTCTGAGTCCATCACTAGACCCAGATTTCTGGCTGGTTGGTAGGTTTTAGGTCTGAGTCCATCAGTAGAGCCATATGTCTGGCTGTTTGGTGGTTTTTAGGTCTGAGTCCATCACTAGACCCAGATTTCTGGTCTGGTTGGTGGTTTTTACGTCTAAGTCCATTACTTGAGCCAGATTTCTGGCCTGGTTGGTGGTTTTTAGGTCTGACTCCATCACTAGACCAGATTTCTGGCTGGTTGGTGGAGTTTAGGTCTGAGTCCATCACTAGACCCAGATTTCTTGCTGGTCGGTGGTTTTTAGGTCTGAGTCCATCACTTGAGGCAGATTTCCGGCCTCGTTGGTGGTTTTTAGGTTTGAGTCCATCACTAGACCCAGATTTCTGGTCTGGTTGGTGGTTTTTAGGTCTGAGTCCATAACTAGACCAGATTTCTGGTCTGGTTGGTGGTTTTTAGGTCCGAGTCCATCACTAGACCCAGATTTCTGGCCTGGTTGGTAGTTTTTAGGTCCGAGTCCATCACTAGACCAGATTTCTGGTCTGGTTGGTGCTTTTTACGTTTGAGTCCATCACTAGACCCAGATTTCTGGCCTGGTTGGTAATTTTTAGGTCCGAGTCCATCACTAGACCAGATTTCTGGTCTGGTTGGTGCTTTTTACGTTTGAGTCCATCACTAGACCCAGATTTCTGGCCTGGTTGGTAGTTTTTAGGTCCGAGTCCATCACTAGACCAGATTTCTGGTCTGGTTGGTGCTTTTTACGTTTGAGTCCATCACTAGACCCAGATTTCTGGTCTGGTTGGTGGTTTTTAGGTCTGAGTCCATCACTAGACCAGATTTCTTGCCTGGTTGGTCGTTTTTAGGTCTGACTCCATCACTATACCAGATTTCTCGCTGGTCAATGGTTTTTAGGTCTGAGTCCATCAGATTTCTTGTCTGGTTGGTGTTTTTTAGGTGTGAGTCCATCAATAGACCCAGATTTCTGGCCTGGTTGGTAGTTTTTAGGTCCGAGTCCATCACTAGACCAGATTTCTGGTCTGGTTGGTGCTTTTTACGTTTGAGTCCATCACTAGACCCAGATTTCTGGTCTGGTTGGTGGTTTTTAGGTCTGAGTCCATCACTAGACCAGATTTCTTGCCTGGTTGGTGGTTTTTAGGTCTGACTCCATCGCTATACCAGATTTCTCGCTGGTCAATGGTTTTTAGGTCTGAGTCCATCAGATTTCTTGTCTGGTTGGTGTTTTTTAGGTGTGAGTCCATCACTAGACCCAGATTTCTGGCTGTTCTGGAGTTTTTAGGTCTGAGTCCATCACTAGAGATATATGTCTGACTGTTTGGTGTTTTTTTGGTTTCAGTCCATCACTAGACCCAGACTTCTGATCTGGTTGGTGGTTTTTTGGTTTCAGTCCATCACTAGACCCAGATTTCTGGCCTCGTTGGTAGTTTTTAGGCCACCAATCCGACAATGTATGTGTACGGATCTCATCGTCCTCTTTACAATAGCCCATAGATTTCCTACGGGGTTTAGGTCAGGCCAGTTTGCTGACCAGTTATGAACAGGGATACCATGGTCCTTAAACAAGGTCCTGGTAGCTTTGGTATTTACCTGTTGGAAAATGAATTATGCATCTCCATAAAGTTGGTCAGAGGCAGGAAGCATGAAGTGCTCTAACACTTCTTGGTAGACACTGCGTTGACCGTGGACCTAAGAAAACACAGTGGACCAACACCAGCAGATGACATGGCACCCAAACCATCACTGACTGGAAACTTTACTCTCCACCTCAAGCATCACGGCTTCTGAGCCTCTCTTCTCTTCCTCCAGACTCTGGGACCTTTATTTCCAAAGGACATGCAACATTTCCTTTCATCAGAGAACATAACTGTGGACCATTCAGCAGCAATCCAGTCCTTTTTGTCTTTAGTTCAGGCAAGACGCTTCTGACGCCTTCTCTTGTTCCAGAGTGGCTTGACACCAGGAAAGTGACAGCTGAAACCATGTCTTGATACATCTGTGCTGGTGGTTCCTGAAGCTCTGACTCCAGCTGCAGTCCACTCTTTGTGAATCTCCCCCACATTTTTGAATGGGTTTGGTTTCACAACCTTCTCCAGGGTGCGGTTATCCCTATTGCTTGTACACTTTCTTCTACCTCATCTTTTCCTTCCCTTCGCCTCTATTAATGTTCATGGACACAGAGCTCTGTGAACATCCTCCTTAGCAACAACCGTTGTGTCTTCCCTCCTTGTGCAAGGTGTCAATGGTTGTCTTTTGGACAACTGTCAGGTCAGCAGCCTTCCCCATGATTGAGTAGCCAACAGAACTAGACTGAGACCATTTAAAGGCCGTTACAGGTGTTTGAGTTAATTAGCTGATTAGTGGGGCACCAGATGTCTTCAATATCAAACTTTTCCACAATATTCAAATTTTCTGAGATACTCAATTTAGGGTTTTCATTAATTTTTAGTTATAATCATCAAAATGAAAATAAATAAACAACTGAAAAATGTCAGTCTTTGAGGAATGAATGTCCACATCATACAAGTTTCACTTTTTGAATGGAATTACTGAAATAAATCAACTTTTTCATGATATTCCTATATTTTATGACGACATCCTGATCAGTTGATCAGCTCTAATCAGTTTAATATGGACTAAATTTAACAGTTTTTGAAGTTTTGGTTCTAAACAGGTAAAAAGTGTCTATGTAGCAGAGTCCGTTATTGATCAGAAACTCATTGATAAACTGTGAAGTAATTATTTAACTTTGTTCCGATGATCAATGATGATAGCTGATAATTGATACTCTGAACTCTGAGTCCCCCAGTCTGTATTGACTAGCCAAGTGGTATGTGTGTGTGTGTGTGTGTGTGTTTGGTGGGGGGGGGGTTCAGACCCAAACAGATAATCAGGTGAGGGTCATACCTAGTGGGGTTGTACCTGAGCTGCGTACCTCAGGATAAACGGGGCTGGCAGGTCATACTTGTAGGTTGTACCTGAGGATGAACAGACTTGAAGGGGGTGTACCTGGAGGCCATACCTGAGGATGAATGGAGCTGGTGGGGGCGTACCCCAGTTGTGTACCTGAGGATGAACAGACTTGAAGGGGGCGTACCTGTAGGTCGTACCTGAGGATAAATGGAGCTGGTGGGGGCATACCTGAGGGGTTTACCTGAGGATGAACAAATCTGGGGGCGTGTACCTGTAGGTAGCACCTGAGCATGAATGGGGCTGGAGGGGGCATACCTGTGCCCACCCCGATTCACATCAGGGATGCTGTTGTGGAGTTCGTCCCACACATTACGTAAATGGCCTGTACTTATAGCGTTTTTTACATGTACGTCACATTCACCCATTCACACACACATTCACACACGGAAGCTGCCATGCAAGGCGCTCGACCACGACCCATCAGGAGCAAGTAGGGGTTCGGTGTCTTGCTCAGGGACACCTCGACATGAGCTCTCCGGGCCAGGATCAAACCGGCAACCCTTGGGTTACAGGACGACAGCTCTACCCACTGAGCCATGCCATTCCTGGGAGTGCACTTCTTGCAGAGATTAACGAGAGCTCACCTCAGTCCAACAACCACCTGCTACAGAGGCACCATGAAGAGTGTGTTCACCAGCAACATCTATCTGCAGCATGAGAGCAGCAGTTCAGACAAAAATGTTCCTGAGGAGGGTGGTGAGGGTGGCTGAGTGGATAAGTGGGGTCACGCTGCGCTGGCAAAACAGCGCTGCCTGATCAGGGCGGTGAAGATCATCAAAGACCCCCCTCCTTTCTGCTTTGCATCTTTTCCTGTCCGACCCTCAGACACAAGGTACAGCAGTCTGACATGCAGAACTGAAAGCTTCCAGGAAAGTTTTTCTCCAACAGCCATCAGGCTGCTCAACAGATGAAACACTAACACGCTAGCACATAACAACATGAAGCAATACTGGGCACTGGAAGCATTTGTGCTATCTCTATATTAATTTTTCTTAAATGTCATATTTTTATAACTTTTGTTGCTTAATTTTAGCATTTTGCTTTTTCTTTTACATGTTTTTTTGTCATGGTTTATGGTTTCTGTTCTGACTTTATGTGTCTAGTTTTGGTCATGTTTCTAGCTTTTGTTCTTGGTTTTTAGTGTTCAGGGCTTAGTTTTGTTTTTCTTTGGTTTCTGTTCGTTAGTGCACCTTGTCTGATTGCTCATGCATGTCACCTGTGTTTAGTTTGTCCGTTTGTGTATGTATGTGTTTCAGTTACTCCTCATCAGATCCTTTTGGTTCATCCCTGTGATGTGTGGTCTTCTCTTCCTGAGTATCTGGATTAAAGCCTTTGTTACCAGCACCTTTCTGCCTCCTGGCTGAACTGCCTGCATTTGGGTTCTCACCTCCGCCGCCTACACATAACAGTTTTTACTTATGTTGTTTTTATGGGACAGTTGTGACATAATTTCATTCTGCAGTGCATCTCTGGTGTCCTGTTTATGAATTACAATAAAGTAATTTTCTTCTGATCTTATTAGCTTATAAAGAATTTTATCTCAAACATTCTGAAATTTACATTTTCGTTTCTCCTCATGCCTGAGAAGCAGCAGACAGAAGTAGAAATGTACCTCTTACTGCTCTGTATTTCGTTTCCCTTTCGGCCACAATTTAACAACAAAAGCTTTACAATAACAGATCTATGCAATATAGTTCTATACATTGATCCAGACATGCTGCATATTCACTCTGAGATTACAGCCCCTCCGCTTTCTGAAAACATTCATCATTTGATTTGAAATTAAATGATTTCTTGTTCTGAATATTATTTGTGTTTTAAACTAAATCAAATCTGGAATGATTATTTTTTTATTTCTCAGACTTCTTTGGTCATTTATATCATAAATTATGTACCAATCTGAGGGATTTTTCTGCATCATATTTGTTTGGTTATTATTTATACAGATATTTTCCCATTAATTAATCCGACTCATATTTTTCTCTTATAATTCTCAACAATGACCACGGTTCCATGATGAACAGGAGGTGGAGGATTCTTTTTCTTTTTCTACCTTGTCCTGTCCAGCATGGTGGCGGGAGAATGATGGTCTGGTTGCTGTGTTGTGCCAAGAGGAGCTTTTTTGGAATAAGGCTCTTCTTGATAATTTGATTATTTTATTTATTTAATCTTATTAATTTATTTTGAATTATGGAATCTTTGTAATTTTGCTGGACAAGACCAGTGGGGACAAAAAAATAAAAAAAAAAAAAAAAGAAGAAGGATGGTGAAAAGAAGTAAAAAGAAAAGTACAAAACAGGAAGAGGAGACAAAGATCCAGCAGATAGAAGCAATGAGTTTCAGTCCAACCTAACAGCAGACAAGCAGCTGCTACACCTGTACAGAAGCGCAACAGAGAATTTACTACAGCTTTTACAGGTAAACTAAGCAGACAATCATCAGGAGTTCCTACAAAATAACCAAGACAACAACAACATGTATCCACCCCACCATGAAGACCACCCTTGGACCCACCCAGAGGGCGGCAGGCCCCGGTGGGCCAAGATCAGCAGCTGCCGACCCTGCCAAGCAGCAGCCAACCAGGGAGGCCAGAGTGGAAAGCCCAGATGCCCCCACCCCTACAAAGGCCCGCATTATACCCAGGAGGACCAAACCCCTGTGTTCAGTGTATTGCTCAGGGACACCTCAACGTGAACTCGACAGGCCGAGGATCAAACCGGCAACCCTCAGGCTTCAAGACGACTACTCAACCCACTCATCCACGCCACCCCATCTATACTGATGTGGTCTAGTAAGAGATTCCTAAACTGCTGAATACACAGATTATTTTTGTTTTTCCAGTTCACAAGGATAGTTTTCTTTGCGATGCACAATGCTGTGTGTATCATGTGTTAATTGCCATATTAATGTCACCCAAGTCACCTAGTAGACATAGTGCGGGGATTGTAGGAATATTACATTTAAACCATGTTGACATGTCCACACATACCTGAAGCCAGAACCTGCGGACAGGTGTGCAGGACCACAAGGCATGGAGGTAGTTGTCTGGTGTGTTTGCATTGCAGTGTGTGCAGATGTTTGATTGTGACAGACCCATCCTGAACATCCTTTGTCCTGTATAATGAGTTCTATGCAGAATTTTGAATTGTATTAGTTGCATATTTGAATTTTTAGTCATTTTAAAGATGTTTAAACATATTTGTGACCATTTATCTTTATTAAAGTTACTGGATAAGTCACCCTCCCATTTTGAAGTTTGAAGACAGATTGAGTCTTCTAGTTTAGATATTAGTCTATATGTTTTTGATAATAGCTTTGGGGCATTGAGATTCATGAATTCTGCCACCCTAATAGGTAGCTGCATAATTGTTTAATTGGTTAATGGTATATTTTTTACATATAATAGATTTAAGCTGGTGATATTCTAAAAATTCAGTGCTGCTGATTCCATATTGTGAAGTGAGAATATTAAATAATAAGTTTCCATTTTCTATTATATGTTCTGTTTTATTCCTTTATTTTTCTATTGAGTAAAATTGATAACTTTTTTGTTTTGCAGGATGTCAGGGTGTCATGAGTCTACACACAATAGGGCTTCCTCCGCCTTTTTTCCTTGTAAGGATGAGAGGCGGATTCGCGGCTTAAGGCAGCGCAGCTGAGGAGAATCTGAGTCATCAGTCAGCTGTATAAAGACTCCTGGATGATCCCTGGTCTTCACTGGATCGTACTACTCCTTGTGGTAACCAGCCGTGCACGCGTCTAAAATCTGAGTTGTCTTATCAGCGTTCTAACCTGTTTACCGTTCTCTCCCAAGCTCCCTGTCCTGGAGATTAACCTCACCCGTGAGATCCTGTCTGCCTGCTCCTCGCCCTGCCCCTTACTGGAATCAGTGACCAAACATCATTGATTCATAATAAATCACTCACTGAAGCTTCTCGTGTGCTCTCTTCCTTGGGTCCTAACCCTGACTGTGACACAGGGTTGTCAGAGGTGTAGCTTATATGGAAAAAGTGAAGACTTGGTTATTTTTAGAAATTCCCACCAAGCCACTAAGGAGGAACTGATATTGATGCTTTTAAAACACTTATGTGTTTTGATGGTTGAGCTGATGAATGGCAGGTCAGAGATAAACAGATCCTCACACAATGCTTGCTCTACATCTAACCATGGTTCATCCAGACTGCTAGGTTTAAGCCATTTGGAGATATACTGCAGCTTGTTAGCTAAGAAAACATGATTAAAGTTGGGTAGCTCCAATCCGCCTCTATCTTTAGTCTGTTGTAAAGTTTACAGTAATAGAAATTTAGATATATGTGAGTCCAGTGACTTAAACCAGCTGGAGGATGGTTTAGTGGGTATCATTGAAAACAGGTTGTTGACTTTAGGTAGAACCATCATTTTAATGGTGGCAACCCTCCCCATGAGTAATATGGGCAGTTCACCTCCACCGTGAGAGATCATCCTTTTGAGATTATGACAGGAGCTAGAGGTTCAATAAAAATAGCAAAAAGTGATGGAGAAAGCGACTTGTCATTGAATGGATACTACTAAACCCTCCAGAGATCCAGCTTCCACCATTGTGGTCTCCCGGTTGCCCTCCAGGGATCTTTGTCCTGCTGTTGCAGCCTCCCAGCGCGGTGACAGCGTAGTGATGGCATGGTGTCAGCGTGGTGATAGCATGGTGACAGCGTTGTGACAGCGTAGTGAGAACGTAGTGATGGCATGTTGACAGTGTGGTTACAGCATGGTGACAGTGGGTTGACAGCGTGGTGAGAGTGTGGTGACAGCGTAGTGACAGTGTGGTGATGGCATGGTGACAGCATGGTGATAGTGTGGTGACAGCATAGTGACAGCATAGTGACAGCATAATGACGGCATGGTGACGGTGTGGTGACAGCGTGGTGACAGCGTAGCGACGGTGTGGTGACAGTGTGGTGATTGCGTGGTGACAGCATAGTGAAGGCATGGTGTTAGCGTGGTGACAGGGTGGTGACGGCATGGTGACAGCGTTTTGACGGCGTGGTGATAGCATAGTGACGGCATGGTTACAGTGTGGTGACAGCGTAGCGACAGTGTGGTGACAGTGTGGTGATAGCGTGGTGACAGCATAGTGAAGGCATGGTGTTAGCGTGGTGACAGGGTGGTGACGGCATGGTGACAGAGTTTTGACGGCGTGGTGACAGCGTGGTGACAGCGTAGTGACAGCGTGGTGACAGCGTAGCGACGGTGTGGTGACAGTGTGGTTAGCGTGGTGACAGCATAGTGAAGGCATGGTGTTAGTGTGGTGACAGGTTGGTGACGGCATGGTGACAGCGTTTTGACGGCGTGGTGATAGCATAGTGATGGCATGGTGACAGCGTGGTGACAGCGTAGCGACGGTGTGGTGACAGCGTGGTGACAGCGTAGCGACGGTGTGGTGACAGCGTGGTGACAGCGTAGCGACGGTGTGGTGACAGCGTGGTGACAGCATAGTGACGGCATGGTGACAGCGTGGTGACAGCGTAGTGACAGGGTGGTGACAATGAGGTGATGGCATGGTGACAGCGTAGTGACGGCATGGTGACAGCGTGGTGACAGTGTGGTGACAGCGTAGTGACAGCGTGGTGACAGCGTAGCGACGGTGTGGTGACAGTGTGGTGACAGCGTGGTGACAGCGTAGTGACAGGGTGGTGACAATGAGGTGATGGCATGGTGACAGCGTAGTGACGGCATGGTGACAGCGTGGTGACAGCGTGGTGACAGCGTAGTGACAGCGTGGTGACAGCGTAGCGACGGTGTGGTGACAGTGTGGTGATAGCGTGGTGACAGCATAGTGAAGGCATGGTGTTAGCGTGGTGACAGGGTGGTGACGGCATGGTGACAGCGTTTTGACGTCGTGGTGATAGCATAGTGATGGCATGGTTACAGTGTGATGATAGCGTAATGACAGGGTGGTGACGGCATGGTGATGGCATGGTGACAGCGTAGTGACGACATGGTGACAGTGTGGTGACAGCGTGGTGACAGCGTGGTGACAGCGTAGTGATGGCATGGTGTCAGCCTGGTGACAGCGTGGTGACAATGTAGTGACAGGGTGGTGACACTGTAGTGATGGCATGGTGACAGCGTAGTGACGGCATGGTGACAACGTGGTGACAGCGTAGTGATGGCATGCTGTCAGTGTGGTGACAGGGTGGTGACAATGTAGTGACAGGGTGGTGACAATGTAGTGATGGCATGGTGACAGTGTGGTGACAGTGTAATGATGGCATGGTGATGGCATGGTGATGGCATGGTGACAGCGTAGTGACAGCACGGTGACAGTGTGGTGACAGCGTAGTGATGGCACGGTGACAGTGTGGTGACAATGTAGTGATGGCATGGTGACAGCGTGGTGACAATGTAGTGATAGCATGGTGATGGCATGGTGACAGCGTAGTGACGGCAAGGTGACAGTGTGGTGACAATGTAGTGATGGCATGGTGACAGTGTGGTGACAGCGTAGTGATGGCACGGTGACAGTGTGGTGACAATGTAGTGATGGCATGGTGACAGTGTGGTGACAATGTAGTGATGGCAAGGTGACAGTGTGGTGACAATGTAGTGATGGCATGGTGACAGTGTGGTGACAATGTAGAGATGGCATGGTGACAGTGTGGTGACAGCGTAGTGATGGCATGCTGTCAGTGTGGTGACAGGGTGGTGACAATGTAGTGACAGGGTGGTGACAGTGTAATGATGGCATGGTGATGGCATGGTGATGGCATGGTGACAGCGTAGTGACGGCACGGTGACAGTGTGGTGACAGCGTAGTGATGGCACGGTGACAGTGTGGTGATAATGTAGTGATGGCATGGTGACAGCGTGGTCACAATGTAGTGATGGCATGGTGATGGCATGGTGACAGCGTAGTGACGGCACGGTGACAGTGTGGTGACAATGTAGTGATGGCATGGTGACAGTGTGGTGACAATGTAGTGATGGCATGGTGACAGCATGGTGACAATGTAGTGATGGCATGGTGACAGCGTAGTGACGGCACGGTGACAGTGTGGTGACAATGTAGTGATGGCACGGTGACAGCGTGGTGACAGTGTGGTGACAGCGTAGTGATGGCATGCTGTCAGTGTGGTGACAGCGTGGTGACAATGTAGTGATGGCATGGTGACAGCGTGGTGACAGTGTAATGATGGCATGGTGACAGCGTAGTGATGGCATGGTGACAGCGTGGTGACAATGTAGTGATGGCATGGTGATGGCATGGTGACAGCGTAGTGACGGCACGGTGACAGGACAGTGTGGTGACAATGTAGTGATGGCATGGTGACAGCGTGGTGACAGTGTAATGATGGCATGGTGACAGCTTAGTGACGGCACGGTGACAGGACAGTGTGGTGACAATGTAGTGATGGCATGGTGACAGCGTAGTGACAGCACGGTGACAGCGTGGTGACAGTGTAGTGACAGCATGCTGCAGCAGCATCCTGATGGACTCTTAAACCAGCTGGTTCTTGGTTCTGATGCTTGTCTCATGTTTCTGCTTTCTTTGTTAGGGGTTGGGAGCAGGACTCCACTGGCAGTCTGAGGATGTTCAGTCCGGGTTCCTGCAGGGTTGTGAGTGGCTTCCCTGCAGTGTCTGCTGTAATCGGAGTCTAAATGATGACATGATGGAGGGCGGCCATGGAGCCAGAGGCCTGTTAGCGCAGCAGAAACTGCTCCAGAGTGTAAACGCTGAGGTTTGCTGAAACAACAGTTTTCGGTCTGCTGAGAGCCCAGAGGCTGACCACAGGGAGCTTTTAATGATACTGTCCAGGAGTCCTGCTCAGACCCAGAGCCAGTGGAAAGCTGGGAATTTTATTTAAGAGGGTCTTCTGTACCATTTCTCTGGACTCCTCGCTGCTGTCTTCAAACAGTTTTAATGCTTCTTCAGAGTGGAGAGATAACAAGAGATAAAAAAGTCAGGAATGCAACAGCAGAACCGGAACATGTTAATCCCTCCCGTCCCAGTCCAAAGACATGTTCAAGCCCATAAATCTCAGGTTGTCCTCTGGGCTGTTTGACCCAACACAAATGTTGTTTGCTGGGATGAATCTGCAGCTGGTGAAGCCAACAAACTCTCCTGAGGAACAAACTGCTGCAGAAAACAAAGAATTTCCACAAATACATTGAAACCTGTCATTTATCTACAATCAGAAGAGAAAATCACATCATTGAGAATGACCAGGATGATGTGATCCTTCAGCTGAGTGGCAGAGAAAATTCTGATCTGAACATTTCAGAAATAAAAAAATCAGCTTTTCTATTTAGAAGTTTAACAATTAAACCTTCATCTTCGAGGTCCACCTCCTCCACCAGTAGGAGCGGTGGTGTGCAGCTCTGTGGGGTAAACTGTGATGGATAGCTACCCTTTAGCTGATCTACAGATGTTTTCAAGGCATTTCTATCCCGTCCAGGAGGTTTACAATCCAGCCACTAAATGTAGTTTTATTCAGAGACTCTATCTGGTAAATCCACCATGATCCGTTATAACATCAGTATTTATCACATTTCATCATAAAAAGATCACCATCACTACTATGTTGCTAAGAGACCTCTATTTAGACCTGGACATGATGATGAAGCCACTTCCTGTCAGACTTTCCACCAATCAGAGAGCTTAGCTTGACGGTAACGTCCAATCAGGAGCAGCCAAAGATGCTGTTACAGACTGGTTTATACTGGCATTAAAAGCTCCAGCTTCTACAGACTGGTTTAAGTTAAAATAAATCAAGTGGAGCAGAAAATAGCTTCTTGGGGCTTTAGGGGTTAACAAAAGTGAGCAATTTGCAGCAAATGGGGGTTAGGGTTTGCTGAACATCCTCCACTCCTGGTTCTGGTTTAATCAGAGCTCTGTGAGGATGATGAGGGGCAGCAGCAAGGGTTAAAGCCAGGCCCTGTAGGTGTGTTGGCTTCAAGTTTCCGTCCACTCTGGGACTTTCTGGGAGTTTAGCCATCAAACACACAGTCAGCATTCCTCACCATTATACAAACTGATACCGGCTCTCTGGGGTGGTTCTCATGATTTAGGTCTTACATAACGAAGGAGATGAAGAATAAATAACTGTGGGATTTATCAGCCAGGGTGGACCAAATCAACCTCATCTTTTTTTTTTTTTTTTTAGCTTTGTCTTATTATCCTCCTCTCCCTTACAGAGGACACCTGCAGGGACTGACCAATCAGAAAACTGACGAATAAGCCAAGATCGAAGTCCAAGCTACAAATGCATCTGGTTTCCATGGCAAGGACTCTCAACAGACACAGCTCTTCTTCATCTGCTGCTTCCTGATTCCAGATTTGGCTCATTTATCATCTATCCATCCATCCATCCTTTTATCCATCCATCCATCCATCCATTCATCCAGGAGGACCCTGAATGCACCACGCAAAGTCAACACACCTGCAGGACAACACCCCTCTCTGAAAGGACGCCTGAGCTGGAGACAGAGGGGACAATCTAAGCGACAACAGGAAAAGTTGAACGATTCAGGGTGGGATTAAATCTGTTTTGAAGAGGAAGTTTACATGTTTACATCCAGGACTGGATGATAATAACCTGAGGACTACGTCTGTCTGGGATTTTTTACTGTTTTTACTGAGGAAGCAGAAGTTGGCTTTAACGGATTATTTTTACATAAGTTAAAACTGAAACAGAAATCAGAAGAAACGCTGCAGATGATCCATTCATCCATCCATCCAACCATTCATCCACCATCCAGAGGAACTTGAGTTTGGGACTCAGACACAAGTATCATGAGAGAAGCAAACTGGAACATCTGTGGCGTAAAAGTCCAGGATTCTAGATCCACCACATCTACCTCCATCCACCTTTAAACAGTCTGTTTAACAGTCAGGTTAGTCTGTTATATGAAGCTAACGTTAGCGTTTATGTTAGCAGCTAGCTTAGAGCTAAAGTTGTGTCAACACCAGCTTGTAACTAATTTTGTACTAAATAATAGTAACTCATTAGATTTAATCCATCTATCCATTCATAAACCCATCATCCATCCATTCATCTCCTCATCTCTTCATCCATCCATCCATCCATCCATCCATCCATCCATCCATCCATCCAAGGTAGAGCAGTCTTGTCTTGTTGCCGGTTTGATCCTCGGCCAGGTCGAACTCATGTCAAGGTTTCCTTTGGCAAGACACCGAACCCCAAATTGCTCCATCCATTCTTTCTCTTTAGTTGGCGCACAATCAGCTACGTCATGTAAATCGATCTCTATGGCAACGTGCCCAGGCAAGCACACACACAGGCAGCAGCATGCGCGTACCATTTAAAACAGATCAGGAGTTTACACATAGGCAAATACGGCCTGAGTAACGCAGAAGAATATGTTATTGTAGGCTAGTAAAGTCATTTCATTACCAATATTTTAGGTGTAACGCACTACTTTGCCTTGTTACCCAAAACAGTAATATTGTTACTGTAACGCGTTACTTTGCTGTCTTGGTTGGCTGTCACCATGCAGTCTGGTGCCAGACAGTGGAGACGCACAACTTTATGGATGAGACAGCAAAACCTAGTGAAAACTGAGTTGTTATCTTTAGATCACCATGAATAATATCCAAGGACACTTTATTTTACATTATAAACTGCTTCTGCACTTGCTGTGATGGGAGACCCCTCTCCTCCCCCCGCCACGTGTTTCTGATGTTGTGATTGTCTGAGTTTTGTTCTTTATGTACTGAGGAGTGTTTTTTGTATCTCAATAATGGGCCCTAAGGCCCAGTGTGGAGATGCCTTTTTTTTATCCTCTCCAGCTACATCTTACTCCCCTAATGTTACCTGTCACCTATATCTAAGACAAGGAGCGCTGTAGAAACGGCTGCTCCGTCAGTCTGCCTGTTCCTGTTGTGTTATATGTTGTTTTGTCTAGTCTTGGATGGGTTGTACTGAAAACATGAATTTCCCTGCAAGGGATTAATAAAGTATTTCTGAGTCTGATTCTGATTCTGATTTATTTATTTATGGAAGATTAATTTTGAAAAAGACTTAGGAATGTTTTGTAATTCAAAACATAAGTTGGGCTGGGTCCGGACTGACGTGCCTCACGGCCCAGATCCGGACTTTGAGGATCCCTGGCTTAGAGTGTCCTGGTGCCAAGTGCACATGCGGGCACTCTTATGCCTGAACAAGGTGTTCGTTATGGACAATCCATGACCAGCACAGAAGTCCAACAACAAAACACCACTCAGATTCAGATCAGGGAGGCCATTCCTCCCAATCATGCCTCTCCAGGTCTCGCTGTCTTTGCCGACGTGGGCATTGAAGTCCCCCAGCAGAAAGAGAATTCCAGGAAGGAGTGCTCTCCAACACCCACTCCAAGGACTCCAAAAAGGGTGGGTATTCTGAACTGCTGTTTGGTGCATAAGCACAAACAACAGTCAGGACCCGAGCATGCCCACACCTGCTCGGCGCCTCTCACAGAGAGCAACTCCAGAGTGAATGAGGGTCCAGCCCTTCTCAAGGACAGTGTTTCCAGAGCCCAAGCCGTGCACCGAGGTGAGTCCACTCAACCTTATGCACCAGCTCAGGCTCCTTCCTCGCCATGTTCCACATCCCTAGAGCTAGCTTCTGAAGCCGAGGATCAGCCCGCAAGGGTCCCCGCCTCTGGCAGCCGCCCAGATCACACTGCACCCGACCCCTATGACCCCTCCTGCAGGTGGTGAGCCCACGGGAGGGGGAGGGCTGAGCCTAAATGGGCCCAGTGGGCAAAGGCCCTTACACCATTCCCTCGCCTCCATGCCCCACCTCCAGGCCTGGTTCCAAAGGTGGGACCAGGTGATCCACGTCCAGGCACTTTCTCTGGTCCCTCCCTGCTTGCCAAGGGTGATCCTACCAGGGTAATAAAGCCTCTGACAACATAGCTCCTAGGATCTTTACATTGGGTCTGATCCCAGTGGTTGGGTGGGTGGATGGATGGATGGATGGATGGATGGATGGATGGATGGATGGATGGATGTATGGATGGATGATGGGTTTATGAATGGATGAATGGATGGATGGATGAAGGGATGATGGGATAAATGGATGGATGATGGGTTTATGAATGGATGGATGGATTAAATCTAATGAGTTACTATTATTTACTACAAAATTAGTTACAAGCTGATGTTGACACAACTTTAGCTCTAAGCTTGTTGCTAACATAAACGCTAACGTTAGCTTCATATAACAGACTAACCTCTCAAGGTGTGTTTTAAGGTGGATGGAGGTAGATGTGGTGGATCCAGAATCCTGGACGTTTACTCCACAGATGTTCCAGTTTGCTTCATTTATGCTACTTCTGTCCGAGTCCCAAACTCAAGTTCCTCTGGTAGATGGATGGATGGGTGGGTGGGTGGATGGATCATCTGTAGCGTTTCTTCTGATTTCTGTTTCAGTTTTAACTTCTGTAAAAATAATCCGTTAAAGCCAACTTCTGCTTCCTCAGTAAAAACAGTAAAAAATCCCAGACAGACGTAGTCCTCAGGTTATTATCATCCAGTCCTGGATGTAAACATGTAAACTTCCTCTTCAAAACAGATTTAATCCCACCCTGAATCGTTCAACTTTTCCTGTTGTCGCTTAGATTGTCCCCTCTGTCTCCAGCTCAGGCGTCCTTTCAGAGACGGGTGTTGTCCTGCAGGTGTGTTGACTTTGCGTGGTGCATTCAGGGTCCTCCTGCTGCAGCTGGAGCTTCACCTCTGCTCTAGATGAGGCACAGTGACCTCGGGAGGAACATTAATAGAAAGCATTACTCACCGCCGGCTTTTCGCTGACTTGCAAACCTCCGTCCTCGTCCTATAATGCCAAGCAGCCTCCAGATGGAGAAAACCAGAAGTGAAAGTAGGCAGATGTTTCCACGTCTTAGTGTCAGCACTTTTAGAGGACAGCCACACACATTACATGCACCTCATCCTCATCTTCACTGCCTCGAGAAGCTGGATGTTACTGAGCGGGGCAAGCTGCCTGAATGCTTTCTGTTCATGATTTGTTTTTTTCCTTTGAGTGTGTCCCATTCGCTCTGGTTCTTGTTCAGGCTCTGACTCTGGGTCTGAATATGTTCTGGTTCTGATTCTGGACATGGCTCTGACTCTGGCTCTGGTTCTGGCTCTGGCTCTGATGATGTTCTGATTTTGGCTCTGGTTCTAGTTATGGCTCTGGCTGTAGTTGTGGTTCTGATTCTTGTTGTGGTTCTAGTTCAGGCCCTGGCTCTTGCTCTGGCTCTGATTCTGATCTGGTTCTGGCTATGATTCTGGTACTGGCTCTTGCTCTGACTCTGACTCTGGCTCTGATTATATTCTGGTTCTGGCTCTAATTTTGTTCTGGCTATAGTTTTGGTTCTGGTTCTGGCTCTGGCTCTGATTCTTTTCTGGTTCTGGCTCAGGCTCAGGCTCTGTCTCTGACTGGCTCTGATTATGTTCTGAGTCTGGTTCTGGTTCTAGTTTTGGCTCTGGCTCTAAATGTGGTTCTGGTTCTTGTTATGGCACTGGTTCTAGCTCTGATTCTTTTCTGGTTCTGGCTGTGATTCTGGTTCTGGCTTAGGCTCAGGATCTGGCTTTGACTCTGGCTCTGATTATGTTCGGGTTCTCGCTCTGATTCTTTTCTTGTTGTGGCCCTGGCTCTGGTTCTGGTTCTGGTTCTGGCTCAGGCTCAGGCTCAGGTACTGTCTCTGTCTCTGTTTCTGTCTTTGTCTGGTTCTTGTCGTGGTTCCACTTCTGGTTCAGGGTCTGGTTCTGGCTCTGGTTCTGGCTCAGGCTCGTACTCTGGCTCTGATTATGTTCTGGTTCTGATTCTGGCTCTGGCTTAGGATCTGGCTCAGACTCAGGCTCTGATTATGATCTGATTCTGGCTCAGGCTCAGGCTCTGTCTCTGACTCTGGCTCTGGCTCTGATTATGTTCTGGTTCTGGTTCTAGTTTTGGCTCTGGCTCTAGTTGTGTTTTTGGTTCTTGTGGTTCTAGTTCAGGCCCTGGCTCTGGCTCTGGTTCTGATTCTGGTCATGGCTCTGACTCTGGCTTTGGTTCTCATTCTGGCTCAGGCTCTAGTTGTGGTTGTGGCCCTGATTCTGTTCTGGTTCTGGTTCGAGTTTGGGTTCTGGGTCTGACTCTGGTTCTTGTTGTGGTTCTAGCTCAGGCCCTGGCTCTGCCTCTGATTCTAATTTGGTTCTGGCTCTGGTTCTGGCTTTGATTCTAGTTCTGGCTCTGGCTTAGCCTCAGGCTCAGGCTCTGACTCTGGCTTATGTTCGGGTTCTAGCTCTGGTTATGGGTAAAGTTCTGGTTCTGGCTTAGGCCCTGGCTCTGATTATTTTCTGGTTCTTGTTCTGGTCCTGATTTTGGCTCTGGCTCTATTTGTGGCCCAGGCTCTGGCTCTGATTCTGTTCTGTATCTGGGTCGGGTTCTGGTTCTGATTCTAGCTCAGGCTCAGGCTCAGGCCCTGGCTCTGTTTCTTTTCTAGGCTTGGCTCTGATTCTGTTTTGGTTCTTGTTGTCGTTCTGCTTCTGCTCTGGCTCTGGCTCTGGCTCTATTTCAGGTTCTTGTTCTGGCTCTGATTCAGGTTCTGGTGCTGGCTCTGATTCTGGTACAGGCCCATTAATCCAGCGTTTATCAAGATTTAGATACATTGAACCTGTTGCACCAGATTTAATCCTAAAGGCTCCAGTTATCAGACCCCTCTCTGTGAAACCAGCTCCTAGTTTGGCTCCAAGTTTCAGACCTGATAAATCTTATAGCAGGTCGGGCTTGGTGACCCTGGTCAATCCTTTAGTCCTGCTGCTACAGGCTGAGGCTGCTGGGGGACGTCCCATGATGTCGGCCTTCCTGGTTCTGGTTCTGATGGAGGTTTTTCTTTGTTATGTAATGATTTATATGATTGAACACAGTTAACATAAAAATGGATATAAAAGATATAAGGATAAAAAATTATCATGAACAAAGTGTAGACATGATGTGTAGTCTTTAACACACACACACACACTGAGCAGAAAAACTGTAAATCCTTTAAATACATTTATGCTGAAGCTTTTTAACTTCGTCTGACTCCACATTTTTTTGAGGAAAACAGAGAAACAGTGTGTTTGTGTGTGTGTGTGTGTGTGTGTGTGTGTGTGTGTGTGTGTGTGTGTGTGTGTGTGTGTGTGTGCTGGCTGTGTTTACTGTGATTGACTGCAGTCTATTTAAAGTGTCTCGGTGTATTTATGTCAGATGTATACAGCATGGAGGAGCCGGCGGGTCCGCTGTGGTTCTCTGGGCTCATTTTGGTCTCCAGGAGTTAAAAAAGAAAAAGAAACCTGGTGAGATTGTGTCGTTTGGGCCGTGTGAGGCCACAGCAGCTGCCAACACACACACAGTAACAGAAGAAAACCTTCCCAGACTGGATAGAAACAGGATTTATTTGATTAAAATGTCTGAACTGAAAACAAAGTTGGGTTTTATGTGTGACGCCGAGTCGCCAAAGCATTGTTGTCGTGGTAACGGGAAGCTGCTCTGCCTGCAGACGGTCAGTGAAACTCTCCGCAGAGTAACAGCAGAATCTGAACCTGAGACACCGACAGTACTTTTTTTAAACCAAGTCCAGCTAGCTGGTCTGGTCTGATTCAGATCTGGTTTCACTGGAGGTTTCTGACCAGAACCAGCATTACTGTGTGAGAAGTTCTGAGAATCAACTGATCCATCAACGTCATCTCCAGAATTGATCTGATTTAAGACTCCATGATGAGCTGTATAACACAGTAAGAACAGCTGACCAAAATAGCCAGTGGTCCGATTCTGAACCCTGAGTTTGTTATAACCCATCCATGAAGTTCATAAAAACATCACCATCACTACTATGTTGCTAAGAGACCTCTATTTAGACCTGGACATGATGATGAAGCCACTTCCTGTCAGACTTTCCACCAATCAGAGAGCTTAGATTGACGGTAACGCCCAATCAGGAGCAGCCAAAGATCAACCAGTGAGCAGAAAGTTCTATGTGTGTGTGAAAAGAAGAAAAATAATGCTCCTCTATGGCTGGAATAAAGCCAAGAAGACGTTTCTGATGCACGGTGGCGCCACAAAGCAGCTGAGCTGGAGTTGGTTTAGTGAGGATAGCAGGTAAATAGTAGCAGGAATAACTGGAAATGAGGAAAAAGTGGAAACATGGAAATAGTTTCTGTTGTGTGTTTGTTTCAATAACAATATTTTTTCTCCTGAAAGCCAAGACTTGAGAGAACGATGAGATGAGAAAAGGTTTGGTCACTGTTGATCTGTGTGTTATTTCTACAAAGTTCTGTTAGTAATAAATTCTGCTTTCTTCTTCTGGTCGACCTTCTACAGCTTCAGCTTCTACAGACTGGTTAAGGATATAAGAATGAAGAGGAAGGGAGATATTTCTGACTTTATTAAAGAAGGACACAAATCAGATGGAGATGGACCCCAGACCCGGTATCACCAGCCCCACTACCCTCAACATGAAGCTAACCACATCAGGATCCAGTCCACCACCAGCACCAGACATTAGACCAGAGTTGTACCCTCTACTACCACATCAGGATCCACATACTGCACTTAAAACCACCAACCTGTCCTCCATGGACCTTTTCCAACCTATTGATGATCCGAATTATTAAATGTAAAGATGTTTTATTTCTGTCTTTCTGATGTGATTACAGAGAGGAACACATAATTTCCTTTATTACTAGATCACCCCCCTAAAATAGTCTGGACTCCCCCAAGTATGAAGATCTAGCTCCACCACTGGTTCGGAATGCACCATCATTCACATTAATGTGCACATGCTGCACGCTGTGTGTGCGCAGTGTGGAACGTCTGATGGCAACCAATCACCTGCTCCTTGTCTGTACGTCCTCCTGCAGGCGCTGAGCGCAGCTTACGTAAGAAAAGAAAAGATCCATTGATCCGTGTTTATTCCTCACATCCTTCATTCAGACTTTATATAAGATTTGGCTGAAAGGGCTGAGACGCCGCTGCAGCAGGAGCAGGACAAAGTTCAAACTGACCCAGTAAGCAGGATTTATCAGAGCGGACTTTCAACCTGCCAGTTACTGATCAACCTGCAGTCAGCGAGCTCTACTCGGCTTCAGCAGCACGCTGACGTAACCACTGCGACCTCTGACCCCACCAGCACGAGGAACCATCACACCTGGACCCAAACACTGCAGAAATCCTGTTGCTGAGGCGGGAACGTGAAACCCCCATGAGAATCTTCTTCATCATCTTCATCTCAACCTGTTCTCACATCAGACAGGATATGACATCACATTCTCATGCACGGTTCTGCAACATGCATGGCAATCACACAGACTGCAGCTCAGTGTTGCCAGGGAGGAATCAAGTCATGATGGGTTTCCATGCATAACCCCAGGAAGGTCCAGCTCCTCACCCAACCAGAACCAGGACTTTCTGAGTCCTGCAGAACTCTGAGAAGAAATGGAAGTAATAACAGTAATAACTGAACCATCTTGAAGAAACAGTTCAAACATCTGCAGTTCATCAGTCAGAAGGATGCTTTCAGACAGAATCCAGACTGATCAACGTTCCTCAACTCACCTGAAACATACCTGAAATTCACCCAAAGTTTACCTTCAACACACCGAAAATTTATTCAAAACACACCTGAGACACATCTGAAACACAAAGGATCCATGATATTGATGATCAATAGTGATCAGCAATAGTGATAATGACTGACATTGATCAGTGATTTTAATCAGTGATAATGAGGCCATTGAGCCTCAGAAGGGGACCTGAACCAGGGTGTGAAACTGTAGCCAGCAGCAGGAGGTTCGAGATGCAACGGTGAATTGAAGCGTGATGGTTTCTGGGAGCTCCTCAATCATTAACAGTGTTCACACAACTAAGTCTAACCAAGAAAAACAAACACATGTGTTCCGGTGGAAGTTTACTGCAGTCCAGGAGAGGTCCGGAGTCAGGATCTTTCAACTGGTCCAGAACCCAGACCAGGTTCCACGTTGAATGACCAGAAACTTATTTTTATTAACTATTTTTATCATTTCTCCATCAACACATATATGTACTTCTATGTTCTAAAGTAATATTTAAATATAGTTTTTCATTTCCAACCATTTTCTTCTGCATAATTCCTTTATATTACCCCAGAACAGAAAATATTAGTGTCATCAGCAAATAAACCCGGTTTTATTATATCAGATGCTTCATGCCACTTACATGGGCCATTCTCACTGACATCACCGCCATGTTCGGTGGCAAAAAGCTAGCTGGGACCTGCTCCTGCTATAGTGACTATTAACTGATTCTCATCAGGGGTGGCACTAGTGGACTGAATACTTTCCAAACCAGCTCAGCTCTGATATGGTCAGACAGCATATTTGGAAAAACATGAGATTGTTGGTGCTGAAAATCCAACTGATTTTCCAAATTCCTGGTTAAAAAACTCCCAAACATCCAGCTGACAGAGACATTGCTACCTGATTTACCTTACCTTGACATTTACACCTACCTGGTCCATGAACAGTCGCCTGTCACAGGCAGAATTAAAAGCATCCGCGGTGACGGATGGATGAGTGGAACGTCCGCCTGTCACCGTGGTGATCCGCAGTGGTCAGATTAGTGGAATGTCAAACCAGTTTCACCACGGTTGCGTTTCCACTGGGAGAAACTGGAGAATGTTTGGTTCATTTGCTGCTACAGATAAAACATGACTACGTATAAACTTCTTATCTGACCGTCCTCCTGGTTACACATGAACAACGTTTCTGTTCAAGAGTCAAACGAATGAAGGAGACCATTTTTATAAACTTTAATGTAATTTGTTCTCTTCTCTTTTCTGCTTGCTGTGGTCTTTCTAACTTTTCCAGATCCTCCTTTAGCTACTTTTCTCAGGAGTGCAGACAAACAGGAAGATGGACGGGACGAAGGCTGGGGACAATAGCTTGTCTTTTAGCCAGGGGACGACACAGTTAGCCTCAGTTACATGTCTATTAGCAACAGGCTAACATGAAGTGGTCTGGTCCCGGACGCAGTAACGTTAAACCACCAGCAGTTTGTTGAGTTTTAGTAACACAGTACCTTCATTTTCATAAATACATATATTTAGAATTAGAGGCAGGCCGCCATAAATAGACCTGGAAAGCGAAAGAAAAGAAAATGAAAGAAAATTTTTGTAAACTTCCTCCAACAAAAGTGCTGCTACACAGCTGAGAGTCCTCTGACAGTTTCCAGTTATCTGGTCTGACGACAGCAGCAGTCTGGAAAATACAATCTCCTCCTCGGGATGTGGACTGGAACATCCAAAGGCACAACACGGGTGGACCATTATTTTTTTTTAATACCAAAAGCTAGCTGTAGTAGCTGAGCTGGGTAGCAGTACACCTGCTTTGTTTATCTTTCTGCCACCATGAACGTTGCAGATGTGCAGGTCACGTGATCAGTGAGGAAAGCTGAGATCGGTCCTTAATTAATGAACCGTTTTGGACCCAGTGTTGACCCCAGAGGAATTCTTCAAACCAGATCCAAACATCTTTATATGTAGGATGAATTCAAGCTTCGACTACATTATTTAGGTCTGCTGTTCTGGTTTTAGTTTTGGGAACCTCTGAAACATTGTCTGTGTCTGAGGATCCAGCAGCGGCTGGTAAAGACCCTGATCTGAAGTCTGACCTTCCAGCTGGAGGTGAGACTGGAGCCGTGGTGGCTGCAGCGTTGAGGTAATCCCGTCTTATGTAAGAGAGATAAGAGCGACATGAAGCAGACTGAGAGAAAACCACCATCACATCCGACCTTCGGTTACAGAGACTCTCTTCCTCTTCGCCTTGTCTCGGATCCCGCCTGGAGCTGTGGTTTCCTGCTCTGTGTCTGCAGCTGCTGATAACATCTCCCTCACAGCTGGACTTCCTCCATCACCCACTCTGGGATGAAGATGCTGGGAGGTGACACAACAACCTAAACCTGGAGGATCTGAAAGAAACAAAACTAAACTGTGAAGTGTGACAATCATTTCATGTTAAATAACAGATATTCGTGCTGCCTAAGGATTGGCTAGGCCATGATCTCCCCAATAAAACCGGTTCAATGAATAAACCATTTTTTTTTACTGTGTTTCAGGAAACCTTCCCTACACACACACACAATATATATATATATGTGTGTGTGTGTGTGTGTGAAGCCACCAGAAAAAGCTGCCACCTAGCCACATATCTGCAACGAGTAAGGAAGGTTCTGAGAAGTCAGCTCAATGGCAAGAACAAGATCCGGGTAACTAACAGCGATGACCTGCCAGTGATCAGATACCCAGCTGGGATAATAAGCTGGCCAAAGGAGGACCTTCAGACCACAGATGTTAAACATGGAAGCTGTTCACCACGCATGGAGGGTTCCACCCCAAATCCAGTGTCCAGAGGCTCTACGCTAACCACAAAGAGGTATGCAGCAGACTAGTGAGCATCAGCTCTCTGTTGGTGGTACATCCTATGCAGGGTCTTGTCCTCCCATGATGGTTCCTCCATTTCATTCTCCATAAATGGACAATCAGCACTGCAGCAAGACGGCCATCCAATCAGCACATCGCCCTAGCAGCCAGCAGCATTGAACATAATATGTCTATGGGATCATAGAACTTCAGTCCTCAGGTCTTTACTTCTCGTCTGCACAGAATGATTGAGGACCAGAATCCATTCAAGATCTTCTGCTTTGTTATGAGCCAACCAGATCCCTCAGGTCATCAGGGTCAGGTCTACTTTCTGTTCCCAGAATTCGAACTAAACGTGGAGAGGCAGCGTTCAGCTTCTGGAACAAACTCACTGATAAATAAACAAAGAGGAGATTTGTTTGCTAAAACCACACTTCATAGTTTAACTCTTGGGCCTTCCTGGCATTTACCACCCTCTTCTTGGCCAAAAGTGTCCACCTACAAACTGCTATAAAATTGTCAAACAACAATATATTTTTTTATTTTTTTCATAAATCCTATAAATAACTTCCGTCCTGCTCAAAAATACCAAACATTCAGTCATTTTTAGGATTGTAATATTTTATTAGTGAGTTTATTATTTGAATTACTGCCTCTTTCATCACAAAAACCCACAAAAACTTAATTATTTTCCATATAATAAATATAGGCAGGATAGGTCTTTGGTGGTGATTTAACACTTATGTCAAAGATCAGATAAAAAAAAATCAGTTTGATGTCATAATTATTTTTTATCAGAAACTTCCTCTGGAGACCTTCGTAGCCAAAACTGTCACATTGACTTTTATCAAAACTACAAATTTTAATCTCACTGTCATTATGGTTTAAAATCAACCCCTAGAGCATTAAGATGGAACACCACTGTTGTAAAACTGAATCTCTGTGCTGTCCATTGACCGCCTGATAAACCACCAGAAGCAACCACAGATGCTGAGTGACGTGGTACAGTATCATTACAAGACATAAGAATTAGACTGCACATTTTCATACACTGTTCAAAGACACACAAAGCAGGGCAGTTAGGGTCAGGAAGGATCTTAATCTGAGAGCCAGAGGAGGCTGAAGGAGCACCAGCTGGAATGCTTCTCTCTGCTTCATAAAATGATGCATTTAGATTTGCAACTAGGTTAATAATAAACAAAATATTGTTTCTTTGCTGGCAAAAATCAATTTCTTGTCAGCTCCAGATAAAGACAAGCTGCTAGAGACCATAATGTCAAGACTACCAGGCCTGCTTTTTAATGTCTTGGCATTGCTGGAACCTCAACAGACTCCTCAAATTGAAAACAGACAGAAGTGACTCTGGTTGGCCTGCAAGGTAGATGGACAGCGATGTAGACAGGACCCCTGAAGACTGCAGTAGCGATATGGCATATGGAGCACTACTTATTAGATGGAGTGTTGCAGCTGGCCCGTGCAGCTTGGAACTACAACTTTGCCTTGGATGATGTCCAGGAACCCGGTGTAGAGCAGCATCAGCTCTGGTGTGCAGCATGCAGACAGTCCTGGTGAAGGGAACAGGCTTGTGCTTCCAAGCTGCTGCGTATGGAAGATGAGGAGTTCATTCCTGACCCTAGAGGTCACTGCACTGGATTTAAAGTTCACTGCCTTCCCTAACTTTGAAAATCCAGTTTTTCATAATTATTTTTTCAGTGCTGTGCTTTCAGAGCTCATCTTGTCATTTTAAATGTTATTTATTTACAAAATGCCAAAAAAAAAAAAAAACATTTACTGTTATGAACACACCAGCATGTAAACACACAGTTCATTTATCAGCTCCGGGGGCCCCGTCACCCCTGGAAACGTGTCCTCACTAGCTCTTCTGTGGGTGGGGTGTTCGTAGCTGCAGCAATGCCAAATGTGTTGGCCCGAGCATTTGTTTTCCGGGAAGGCCGGGAAGGTTTTCTGTAGGGTCGCCGCTATCTGAAGTAAAAATACATTTTGTTTTTGTTTTTTTTCTTGTTTGTTTTTTCTTTTTTTAATGTCCTGTCCAGCATCATAGCAGCAAAATGATAATCTGGTTGCTGTATCGTGCTGAACATATTTGCTCTGCCAAGGGGAGGCCTATGGGTAAGGCTCCTCTTGATAATCTGATTAATTAATTTATTTATTTACTTTGAATCACAGAATCTATGTAATCTTGCTGGACCTGACCGGAGGGGACAGAAAAAGATGGAAAATAGCAAAAAAAGAGCAAAAGGGAAAGAAGAAAGGAGACAAAAAGATCACAGACAGAAGGAAACGACCCTTCAATCCACACCATCACCAGACAACAAACTGTTACACCTGTACATGAACACACCAGAACATTTCCTACAACTTTTACAAAAGCAGAAACATACACACAGAAAAAACAGGGCTGCTAGTCATTAAGAGTTTTTAAATAATAACCAAATCAAAAAGACATAACAGCGACCAGGTACTAACTCACAGGAAAAATACAAAAAATAATTATCGCTTAGTATTAAAACCCACTGGACAACTCAGTGACTGTGTCAGCATGCAGAGGATGAGGAAGAGGAGTGATCAGTGATGAAGAGTGGTGAGTGAGATCATGCAAATGCGACCACGCCTCCACGGAGGCCAGAGGCAGACCAGGGCCTGGGCCGGGCCCCCAGCAGCAGACCCGGAGCACCAACCCAAGCTACCCCACCACAAAAGACAACTCCAGCCCACCCAAAGGGCGGCAGAGGAGAGCCCCAGCAAGAGCCCCCCCACGGTCTTGGGGCACAGATCCCAGTGGGCCAAGATCGGCAGCCGCCAGCCCTGCCAGGGACTGGCCACCCAGGGCAGCCCAAGCGAAGGGCCCAGGGCCCCAGAAGCCCAGAGGCGGCCACCCCACTCACCAAAGGCAGAGGGCTCGCAACATGCCTAGGAGGACCAGGCCCCTCCAGACAGCCACCCGGCGCAGGCCAGCACACACCCCGATGTTCCAGCCTCACACCCCGGGAACCAGGGCGCCATCAACCTCCTCCCCCCACCTACTCCAATCTGCACCCTATATAACCCCACACTCACACCCTTCCCTGAGCCGCACCCACAAGCACTCACCACCACACAGTCATGCCACACATAACCCACCCACCATGCCCCGTGGGGGACTCCCCAGGATGACAGGAGGACAGTGAGCCCCAAGCACCCCCTCTCTACCCAGCACCCACAGAGCCAGCAGCCCACCAGCGCATCCACCCCGGGACCCGGCCCCGGGGCACCCACCTCCCCCCGCTCGCCCCCGGCCACACACAGAGGGAACAGGGGTGTGAGAGGTCCCCAATACCCTCTCCCTCCCCGCTCCTGACTGTTTAGGTGGTGTGTGTTGTGTGCAAATAAAATTGAGGGGCAGTGACCGCAATGAGCTGCAATGCACCGCAATGCACCGCATGCCATGCCCCCCAGGTGTTGTTTGTGTGTTGTGTTTCTTGTGTTTTGGTGTCTCGGTGCAATTAAAACTGAGAGGCGAGTCGCCACGGGGTGCATCCAAGGAGACCACTGAATGGTCTCCTCCGTTCCACCCCGCATGGCTTCACGCCTCCCAACTCCTTACGTGTGTGTGTGTGTTTGTGTGTGTGTGAGACAGAGAGAGGGGGAAATAAGTGAGCCGTCACCGACCCCAGAAGGTACCCACCCCCCCACATGCCCAACGGAGTGAGAGGATGGGGACAGTGGCAGACCCATGGCCCACCACCCCCAGGCCTGCCCAAGCCCCCCCCCCACAAGTGCACTTAACCCGGCCCCAACCACACAGAAACATATGCACACACCTATTTCCTTGCACACTCCCGCTCATTCTAATACATACAAGCCTCCTCAGCCCCACCCACACAATATAAACACTCACACAGCATACTGCCCTCCCACTCTCACTCTCCACACACACTCCCACTCATCCTAACACATGCATACGCACGCACACAAACATACCCCCACACCCACACAAACATCATCCAACGCATAGACACACACATAACATACAAGCATCCCTGTCTCACACCCCAGCACCTCCCCCTATAGTCCCCTGAATCCCACTCAGCCCTCCTTCAAACCCCTACTCCCCCCCTGCCCCTGGGCCATACCCTGGGTCCCAGGGCGTCAACCAGACACCAGGGCATGCACCAACCCACACCACCCAGACCCCCGGCACATATGGACCCCACCACCCCGGAGGGAGGAGGACCACCCCCGGGCACCAGTGCCCAGAACCCCCGCCCAGCCCGCCCCGGAATAGCCCGGCCGCCCGGCCCAGGACCGACGCCCACCAACCCAGGCACCACCAGTGGCCTCACCCCCCCGCCACGAGGCGACTCCAACCGCTGGCCCCCACAGCCCCCGGACCCAGAGCCACCCCTATCGCAGAGCAGCCCGGTCCCGCACCACGGGCAACCACAAAGAACCCACAACCACCAGTCACTCCCGGCCATTTTCCAACCCCCAAAGCAACGAGGTCACAGTCCTCCACCTACACTAAGTGATGGAACTAAGCACAGGGGATCGGAGGGGATGAGATTCAGCTAAATAGTTCTTTGAGGAGGCAGACATTGTCTCACTACTGATGTGGTCTACTAAGAGATTCCTAAACTGCTGAATACACAGATTATTTTTGTTTTTCCAGTTCACAAGGATAGTTTTCTTTGCGATGCATAATGCTGTGTGTATCATGTGTGCAGAGTTAATTGCCATATTAATGTCACCCAAGTCACCTAGTAGACATAGTGCGGGGTTTGCAGGAATATTACATTTAAACCATGTTGACATGTCCACACATACCTGAAGCCAGAACCTGCGGACAGGTGTGCAGGACCACAAGGCATGGAGATAGTTGTCTGGTGTGTTTTCATTGCAGTGTGTGCAGATGTTTGATTGTGACAGACCCATCCTGAACATCCTTTGTCCTGTATAATGAGTTCTATGCAGAATTTTGAATTGTATTAGTTGCATATTTGAATTTTTAGTCATTTTAAAGGTGTTTAAACATATTTGTGACCATTTATCTTTATTAAAGTTACTGGATAAGTCACCCTCCCATTTTGAAGTTGGAAGGCAGATTGAGTCTTCTAGTTTGGATAATAGTCTATATGTTTTTGATAATAGCTTTGGGGCATTGAGATTCATGAATTCTGCCACCCTAATAGGTAGCTGTAAGTTTAATTGATTAATGGTATATTTTTTACATATAATAGATTTAAGCTGGTGATATTCTAAAAATGTTTTGCTACTGATTCCATATTGTGAGTGAGAATATTAAATGACAAGAAGTTTCCATTTTCTATTATATGTTCTAACTGTTTTATTCTTTCATTTTTCCATTGAGTGAAATTGATCAGCTTTTTGTTTTGCAGGATGTCAGGGTTGTTCCAGAGGGGTGTAAACTTACATGGAAAAAGTGAGGATTTGGTTATTTTTAGAAAATCCCACCAAGCCACTAAGGAGGAACTGATATTGATGCTTTTAAAACACTCTGGCAGGTCAGAGATAAACAGATCCTCACAGAATGCTTGCTCTACATCTAACAGCATTAGTGTCACTTACCTGCCACCAGCGTCACCTACCTGCAGCTGCAGTTTTTAATTGATAGATAAATCTTTTTTTGATCAGGTAGTTACTGATCCTTGTACATCGTCGACTGAAATGCTATAAAAACTTGGTCTACATCTTTCTATCTGTTATCAGATTTTATTTGGGTTGTAATGTAGTGCTGTGGCCTGTTACTTTCAAAGCATTCAGTCTTTGGCACCCACGGTCATAGTGTTGCCTGCCAATGAGGGAGCTCACGGTTGTTTTTCTACCTTGTCCTGTCCAGCATGGTGGCAGAATGATGGTCTGGCTGATCTGTTTTGCTGAACACATTTGCTATGTCAAGAGGAGCTTTATAGGTAAAAGGCTCCTCTCCATAAATTAAGTATTATTCTTTATGTTTCAATTTGTCTATTGCTAATTTTATATGTTTATGCTGCACCTGACCGGGGGGTCCAGTCACCTAGGATACAGAAAAAGAGTGAAGGGAATTAATCAGCTCATTAATCACAGCAGAAACATCAGCAACACAACGAAAATATGAACATACCCACAACACAACCCAGTGACTGTCTCAGCACACAGGAATAATGGTGATCAGCAATTGTGCAAATGTGACCAGGCCACCACAAAGATCAGAGCCAGCCCAGGGGGCCCCAGGACCCAGGAGACCAGCCGCCCCCCCAAGAACACATAGCCCAGCCAGCCCACCATCGGGACCACACATCTGCCCAGAGAAATGATTTTCCAAATTCCTGGTTAAAAAACATTCAGCTGATGGAGACATCGCTAACCGAGTTACCTTGCCTTGATATTTACAGCTACCTGCTCAATGGAGAGTCTTACTTCACAGCAGCAGAATTAAAAGCATAAAGTCAGATTAGAGGCTAATAAATACTTCGTGGCAGGATGGGAATTAGACCTTCAGCTGTGGAAAGTTCCCAAACAAAGTATTTCCTCTTCATGTCAAAACTGAGTAGAAACAAGCTAATGCAGATAACGTTACCGCGATGTAAAGATTAGGGATGTCCCGGTGAGATATTTAGCAGTTAACTCGTCAAGGCCCGACCCATGAAAAAATGGTAAGAAAAATCAAAATTTTTAAATATGAGGTTTTTATTTATATATGTCACGTCGGGCTCTTATGGGTTAAAGTTACTAACAATTACTGAGAGGAAACATAGCTGTTTAAAGACTGGTTTCATCCATCTCCATCATCCACCTCCATCATCCACCGGCATCATCCGTCTCCATCATCCATCCCAATCATCGGTCTCCATCATCCACCTCCATCATCCGTCTCCATCCTCCACCTCCATCATCCATCCCAATCATCCGTCTCCATCCTCCACCTCCATCATCCATCCCAATCATCCGTCTCCATCCTCCACCTCCATCATCCATCCCAATCATCGGTCTCCATCATCCACCTCCATCATCCGTCTCCATCCTCCACCTCCATCATCCATCCCAATCATCCGTCTCCATCCTCCACCTCCATCATCCATCCCAATCATCGGTCTCCATTATCCACCTCCATCATCCATCTCCATCATCCACCTCCATCATCCACCGGCATCATCCGTCTCCATCATCCATCCCAATCATCGGTCTCCATCATCCACCTCCATCATCCGTCTCCATCCTCCACCTCCATCATCCATCCCAATCATCCGTCTCCATCCTCCACCTCCATCATCCATCCCAATCATCCGTCTCCATCCTCCACCTCCATCATCCATCCCAATCATCGGTCTCCATCATCCACCTCCATCATCCGTCTCCATCCTCCACCTCCATCATCCATCCCAATCATCCGTCTCCATCCTCCACCTCCATCATCCATCCCAATCATCGGTCTCCATTATCCACCTCCATCATCCGTCTCCATCCTCCACCTCCATCATCCATCCCAATCATCCGTCTCCATCCTCCACCTCCATCATCCATCCCAATCATCGGTCTCCATCATCCACCTCCATCATCCGTCTCCATCCTCCACCTCCATCATCCATCCCAATCATCCGTCTCCATCCTCCACCTCCATCATCCATCCCAATCATCGGTCTCCATTATCCACCTCCATCATCCGTCTCCATCCTCCACCTCCATCATCCATCCCAATCATCCATCTCCATCCTCCACCTCCATCATCTATCCCAATCATCGGTCTCCATCATCCACCTCCATCATCCGTCTCCATCCTCCACCATCATCCATCCCAATCATCCGTCTCCATCCTCCACCTCCATCATCCATCCCAATCATCAGTCTCCATCATCCGTCTCCTTCTGTGTGTGTTAATGGAAGATTGTCGATCCTTTATGAAACCTGTTTGGTCGGGATGTATCATGGAGGGGTTATCAGTTCTAATCATCTAGAAACATCTATGCTGGTTATTGTGAGGTCTACGTTTATGAGTGATACTGGGTGATAGCTGGATGGCAGGGTGAGGTCTTTGCCTGGCTTTAACAGGAGGCTGATGCTGGCAGACTTCATATTTAGTGGTAATTTATTATTTTCCTTCATTTCTATTATCTTATGAAACACAGTGTATTCCACAATTCTTTATAGAAGTCTGCTGGAAAACCATCTGGGCCTGGAGCTTCATTACTGGCCATGTCCTGGAGGGCTTCATCGAGTTCTTCTACTGGGACGTGAATCCAAAGCCAGAACCTACTCATGATGGAATATCGGGGGGCTGATGTTATTGAGGAATCAATCAATATTGTTGTCTGGTGGGTTGATTTGTGGTGTATAAAAATTCAGGTAAAAATCCCTGAAAACCAATTTTATTTCCTCATGATCCTCGGTGATATTTCCTGATGGGTCCTTCATAGAGGCTATAGTGTTTTTTATTATTATTATTATTATTATTATTTTATTTTTAATTGATTAGCTAAATATTTCCCAAACTTGTTAACATGTTCAAAGTTCTTCAAGCAAAGTCTTTGCATTAGGAACTGTGTTTTCTTATCAAATACTTTAACTCCAGCTTAGCTTTTCTTATTCTAAGAGCTTACAGTCTTAGCATTAGCTGCTAATGTAGAGTCCAGATCTGAACCTGTATCAGAACCTGGGTCAGAACCTGCAGATTGAGATTTTCTGCACTGAAAGAAGAAACATGAAAATAACAGCAAACATCCCACTCCTCCACCTCCTCCTCCTGCCAGCTCCTCTTTGGGAGCTTTTCTGTGGATCCTTGCATCTCTTTTGGGTCGGATCAACTGGATGACTCCACCCGGCTGAATGCTGTTAGAATTGTGAGCCAACATGAAAACCAAGTGCTCCTTCCCTCTGACCAAGTCTGGATCCAACTCCGACTCTCTGGCACTTCAATGCGAAGCTTTATCACACTGAAACATCAGATTGTGAAAATTTCAGGATTATTTTGAGCTGGTGTGTTGAACTTGGCTCGTACCTGCAGCTCCGTGGTTGTTAAATCTTTGCTGGGAAAAGAAGCTGGAGCTCAGCCACAGGATGGGGGGGTCCCGCAGGGGGGAGGACTAGGTCGGCCCACTCAGTCCAACTCACATGAAGCTCTGCTCACAAAACACACATCCTCATGTTTCAGTTTCCTGACATGAAACCAGAGCACTCTGATCTGCAGGGACAGAACCCAGAACCAAGATCTGATCACTGAACATCTGGATCATCTTACAGAGAAATTCTGCAGATGTTTAGACGTGCTAAAAACAACTCCAAATGCATTTATCTGGAAAGAAGAGTCATAGAAGACCAGATCAACATGTCATACAGAGTCTTCTTTACAAATTCAGTTCAGTTCTTTAGATTTAGTTCAGTTCCTTAGATTCAGGTAATCAGATTAAGTTTAATTCTTCAGATTAGGTTTAGTTACTCAGTTCAGGTCTTCAGATTAAGTTCAAATCTTCTAATCCAGTTCAGCTCAGCTCCTTAGATTAAAAACAATATTGTCTGAATAGAAGAAAAAAACAGCATGTTATTGAGATAAGAAGACAAAATTAAAATCTTTGAGCTATTCCTCAGAATCAGGTCCTCAGAATCAGTTCAGTTTGAACTTTAATTCGATCAATAAGTCCACTTCAGTGATGAGAGCTGTTTGAAAAGCTGCTGATTTGATTCTTCTAAGTTCCAGTCAGGTGAAGAATCACTTCCTTTCAGTTCTGATGTTTCATGTATCAGGATATAATGAAAATCCTGTGGACCTTACATGGTCTTAAATGTAGTAAACACTGATTCTGTAGTTCAGTTTCGTTTGTTCAATAAATAAAAATTAATAAATGATTCAATTAAAAAAATATTTATTGATTTGATTCAATGTTATTGTGAAACTTCTGGTTGGCGGCTCCTTCTGGGGTGTCTGAATGTGACTTCAGCTGCTTTAGATGACAGTTCAATGATTCCCAAACAGGAAAAATCATCAGTAACTGCCAGAAACAAGAAGAATAAGTCAAAGAATTCAGTTATCAGTGTTAACATGAAGCCCAGCTTACCTGGACAGACTTTGATTGAGAAGGTAACGTGTTATTGGGACTGAAGGAACTGAACCAGGCTGGTTTAAGTCGTTTTTGTCTGATAGATTTCCATTTGTGCATTTAACGATGAGTCTTCTTCACACTCCAGAGTAAGTCTTGGAGTTCCTCAGGGTTCTGTACTTGGATCTTTCTTCTGTTCCTTTAATGCTTGCATTTGGATCAGTTTTTGTTGTTTTGACTCAAGAACTAAATAAATAAACTATAAGTATATTTGTGTGTTTTCTGTGGATTAGCTTTTCGACTTCTGATTAGTCTGTTTCCATTTTTGTGGAATAGAAAAGTCTGAATTTTGTCCCATTTGCTGCACCATATATTTTAGATTTATGCAAACAGTTTTTTTCCTCAGTTGTCCCATCCCAGTGAGGTGTGTGTTCCTGGTCTGATGCGTGGACCATCATCAGGCGTGGGTTTGTGTTTGATGAGCCGGTTCGTGGGTGTTTGTGGCTGTAAACCCAGTCGGGGTGGAGAACCAGCCTCCAGTGCGCTGGGTCAGGCCTGAACTCTGACTGAGGATCAGCTTTAAACTCTGCAGCTCAAACATTCACAGAAACAAACAACCTTTAACCCCGTCAGCCTTTAACAGACACACATTCAAATCTACTGATGGCGTTATCATCCCAGTGCGACCTGCCCCGGTTGCTCCAGTCACATTTTAACTGAACTGGTTTTAAAGGTCAAACGTCATTAAAGGACAGTTCCATCTGAATTTAATGTGTCTGTGAGGATGTGAAATCTTTGTCCATAAATCGTACTGTGGTCCTGCTTGCTACCAGGTTCTTCTATTGCTGCAGAAGCTCAGCCCATTTCTAATCCTCAGAACCAAATATTAAACATACAAACTATATATCAACATGTAGACCTTTTTCTCTTCTTTCACCCAATGTGACCATGACTGAGACAAAGCTCACGGTTTTCTCTCAAATCCCCTGAGAACCCAGAGTTCACCTACCTCCGTTGATTTCTGATCATTTTCTAGTCAGGAGGTGAAAGGTCGTTTTTAACCCACCATGAAAACTACATGGATGACACTAGAACCGCAGTAATGACAGCGTTCAGCAGGTCCTTGTCCAGTCACTGATATTATCCGGATAAACTGGTGAAAAAGGATCCGATTCCATAAAAGCTTCAGGTTAACTAGCAGATCTCCGTTTTCAGTCTGTTTTTTTTTTTTTTTTTTTTACTGGTTTTAGCCAAACTAACTGAGCAGGAAATAATCAGCTGATGTAACTTGAGACCAGTTCTCCCAGCATGTGACATGCGTTCATATTTTCTGAAGACATGAAGCAGATCTCTCTCCGTTTTACCGTCAGTCCACCTAAAATCATTGATGATTCATGAATACATTTTTATTATTGGTGTGATGTATCCCTCCACTCAACTCTACTTTCTGCAGAAGAGGCGACAGTCCTGCTGTTCCCACCTGACCGTTCAACATCTCTTCCCTCTCCAGGTGATTTTTTCTTTGTAAAGTTTATGGAGTCTGATGGAGCTGGAGGTCCTAGCTTCTTCCCCGTCTCCCGACGCTCCCACGCTAATGCATTTCTGCTCTCTGCAGGATGTCGTGCTGCGTCTTTCAGGCCAGGCAGAAAGCTACTGAAACTCTGCAGGACAAACCCCAGAGGACAGCTCCAGAGCTGGTCGTTGGCCTGGAAGATGAGAAGCAGCTGTGGTCCTCTTATCTCCGATGATGAAGGCATGATGGAGATCATCACCAGAGTCATGACATCAGCAGGTAGAACCAACGCTGGAGAGCTGCAACCAGAAACAGGCCTCTGTGGTCCAGTTCTCACCGGCTTCTTTCAGATTACTCAAAATACTACATTCACTTCATTGACCAAGTCTTTCAGTTCTGTGTATGCAAAATTAATGGAGATAAAAGTGAAGCAGAAACATACGAGAGGCTGAACGTTTATTACATCAGGATAATTCATTTAAAGCAAACCGGCCTCTAAACGATCATTCCCCAGCGGGACGACAGATGGACGTCCTACAGCCAAAGAAAAGAAACTTAAACTCCTCTCTGTCAGCAAGAGGAGGAGGAGAAGGAGTCCACATGGTCCCACCATGACTCAGGCCTACATTTAACCTCTTCTTTGCAGGTTTCATTCCTAGGATTACTTTACTTATTCCTGGGATTATTAGTTAGTTAGGACTTAGTTAGTTAGTTAGTTAGTTAAACTTGTCCTGTCCAGCACTGGGGTGGCAGAATATGGTCTGCCTGATCTTTTGTGCTTTGCTTTGCCAAGAGGAGCTTTATGGGTAAAAGGGTCCTCTTGATAATCTTATTTATTCATTCATCCATCATTCATGTTCTTCCACTTATCCAGGGTCGGGTCGCGGGGGCAGCTGTCTAAGCAGGAAAGCACAGACTTCCCTCTCCCCGACCAGGGGACACGGTCGAATGCCCTCTCCAAGTCCACAAAGCACACATAGACTGGTTCAGCAAACTCCCATGCCCCCTCCAAGACCCTGAAGAGGGTGTAGAGCTGGTTCACTGTTACATGACGAGACAAAAACCATACTGCTCCTCCTCAATCCGAGGTTTGACTATCCGACGGACCCTCCTCTCCAGCACCCCTAAATAGACCCTACCAAGGAAGCTGAGAAGTGTGATCCCCCTGTAGTTGGAGCACACCTTCCGGTCCCCCTTTTTGAAGAGGGGGACTACCACCCCAGTCTGCCAGTCCAGAGGAACTGTTCCCGATGTCCACGCGATGCTGCAGAGGCGTGTCAGCCAAGACAGCCCTACAGCATCCAGAGCCTTAGGGACTCTGGGCGGACCTCATCCACCCCCAGAGCTTTGCCACCGAGAAGCTTTTTAACCACCTCAGCAACCTCAGCCCCAGAGATGGGAGAGCCAGCACCAGCTACCCCAGACTCTGCTTCCTCATCGGAAGACGTGTTGGTGGGATTGAGAAGTATTCCCTCCACCGCCTCACAACGTCCCGAGTCAAGGTCAGTAGCCCCCCATCCCCACTGTACACAGTGTTGAAGGAGCACAGCTTTCCCCTCCTGAGCTGCCGGATAGTGGACCAGAATCTTCTTGAAGCCATCTGGAAGTCATTCTCCATGGCCTCTCCAAACTCCTCCCATGCCCAAGTTTTTGCCTTAGTGACCGCCGAAGCTGTGCTCCGCTTAGCCCGCCGATACCCATCAGCTGCCTTTGGAGTCCCACAGGCCAAAAAGGCCTGGACTCCTTCTTCAGCTTGACGGCATCCCTCACTGCCGGTGTCCACCAACGAGTTCGGGGGTTACCGCCACGACAGGCACCAGCGACCTTACGGCCACAATTGCGGCTGGCCGCCTCAACAATAGAGGCACAGAACACAGCCCATTCGGACTCAATGTCCCCTGCCTCACCCAGGACATGGTTGAAGCTCTGCCGGAGATGGGAGTTGAAACTCTTTCTGACAGGGGACTCCGCCAGACGTTTCCAGCAAACCCTCACAACACGCTTGGTTCTGCCAGGCCTGACCGGCATCCTCCCCCACCATCTGATCCAACTCACCACCAGGTGGTGATCAGTTGACAGCTCCGCCCCTTTCTTCACTCAAGTGTCCAGAACATGCAGCTGCAAGTATGATGATATGACTACAAAGTTGATCGTCGAACTGCGGCCTAGAGTATCCTGGTGCAACAAAACACCACTCGGATTCAGATCAGAGGGGCCGTTCCTCCCAATCACGCCTCTCCAAGTCTCGCTGTCATTGCCCACGTGGGCATTGAAGTCCCCCAGCAGAATGAGGGAGTCCCTGGAAGGAGTGCTCTGCAACACCCCCTGCAAGGACTCCAAAAAGGGTGGGTACTCTGAACTGCTGCTTGGTGCATAAGTACAAAAGACAGTCAGGACCTGTCCCCCCACCTGAAGGCAGAGGGAGGCTACCCTTTCATCCACTGGCAACTAATGGATGGATGGATGGATGGATGGATGATGAAGAGGAGGACGTACTAAGCTGTGTTTGATGAACCTGGTTGTTTTGGGTTGATGAGGGATGTAGGTCTGATCTGATTCAGTCTGGACCTGAGCGTGGTCACGTGAACACCTGTTTCTGTCTCTGTGGTCATGTGACCTCCACATGTGATTAGGTGACTGTGCTTTCTGAGTTTTCTTGATAAATTCCTCACACCTTCCTCCTCCTCCTCCTCCTCCTCCTCAGGCAGCAGTATTAATGTCTTCAGATAGATGTGAGTTATGAGCTGGATGTTCAGATCAGGATCCTGGTCTCTGTCAGACCTGGTCTCCTTATCTCTGAGGTCTGAGTTCTGGTTTCTGAGCTGCTAACAGCACAGAGGAAATCCACCTCTACATCATCCGTTATCAGACACTCATTCATCAGGCAAACGGGAGGAAATGTAGAAAGGGAGAGAGACAGAGAAGAAGGGAGAAATAAAAGAATACTTTTATTTTTCCATGTTGGAGTTTTCTGACGTTCCTGACTTCGTCCTGTTAGAAAAACTTCTCATGAATGTGTTCAGTCCCAGTCTGGTCAGAGTTCTTTGTCCAACAAACATTCCATAGCTTGACTTGTTCCGTGTAAACTGGAATTTAACCCTCACATTCTGGAAATCTGAGGAAATAAAGTCTTCCCCTGATTCATCTCTGTAAAATAACATCAGTAGCTCTTCCTCTGGTGGAATTCCACATGAATTCCAGGGATGTTTTTCCTGAGTGCAGAGCCGCTCTCTGACTCCTTGTTCCTCTTCTGTATCAGCAACTCCGAGTCAGCTGGGTCGCCTCCAGAGTAGCGATAAAGCTGATCCTAAACCGCTCCATAGGAATACTTTCCCCTCTTGACTCTGGGGTACTGATGGAGGTTTTATTTCCTGGTGCTGGTTCTGATGGAGGTTTTCCTCTCTGGTCCTGGTTTTGATGGTGGTTTTCCTCTCTGGTCCTGGTTTTGATGGTGGTTTTCCTCTCTGGTCATAGTTCTGATGGTGGTTTTCCTCCTGGTGCTGGTTCTGATGGAGGTTTTCCTCTCTGGTGCTGGTTCTGATGGTGGTTTTCCTCCTGGTCCTAGTTCTGATGGAGGTTTTCCTCCTGGTCCTGGTTCTGATGGAGGTTTTTCTTAGCCAGGTGATTATTTTCATGGTTTAAATGAACACGGTTATAAACTGGACTGATGTGGGTCTCATGAAGGACTTGACTTAACTGGGTTTAACTGGACAATCGTGAACTGGACTGTATCTGGAAAAGTGAGATGACTTTTTTGTGACCTGCTTCTGTATAAATTGGTTTTCTTTCCCTTTGTAATGTTTTATTTGTCATGAAATCTTGTCCTCTGTACATAAACTTTGATGAATTTGTGTCTCAGTCATCACTGTCTTTATGGTCTGATGGCTGAAGGTTCTACTTCTAAAAGCCTAACTGGGAGACGGTTCCACATGAAGGAGTTAGATAATTGGAAGTTATTCTTGAGAACTTCTTTAGAACTTATAGGGACCACCAGTAAACCCGGAGTCTAAGATTGAAGTCCTTGGATGGGAAAATCTGGAACTCTGAGATTTTTAAACATCAATCTGAGATCTTTAGGATACATTTTGTTATTCTCATGGCAACAGAGACCCAAAGTAATCAAATTACCACAGAAATTAAACATAAATGTGAGGTTAAACTAACGTTTCTCTGAACCGGAACTTTGTCCTCAGCATGACCAGTGTATTGCTTCTCACTTATGACCTGATGAACCCTCTCCCGGTTACCATGACAACAGCACGTCTGAATCCATGAGTGTTTGAATCCATGTGTGGGTGAATCCAAGCGCATCTGAATCCATGCACAGGTGAATCCATGCACATCTGAATCCATGCATGGGTGAATCCATGCATGGGTGAATCCATGCGCGTCAGAATCCATGTGCTTCTGAATCCATGCGTGTCTCAATCCATGGGCGTCTGAATCCATACGTGTCTAAATCCATGCGTGTTTGAATCCGTGCGCAATTGAATCTATGTGTGGGTGAATCCATGCATGTCTAACTCAATGTGCGTCTAAATCCAGGTGGGTCTGAATATATACGTGCGTAAATCCATGCATGTCTGAATCCATGTGTGGGTGAATCCATGAGTGTCTGAATCCATACGTGTCTGAATCCATGCGTCTTTGAATCCATGCATGTCTGACTCCATGTGTGTCTGAATCCATGCGCGTCTGAATCCATGTGTGGGTGAACCCATGCATGTCTGAATCCATGCACAGGTGAATCCATGAGCGTCTAAATCCATGTGCATCTGAATCCATGCGCGTCTGAATCCATACGTGGGTGAATCCATGTGCATCTGAATCCATGCGCATCTGAATCCATACGTGGGTGAATCCATGCGCATCTGAATCCATGCATGGTTGCGACCATGCATGGGTGAATCCATGAGCATCCGAATCCATATGCATCTGAATCCATGCGCGTCTGAATCTATACGTGTCTGAATCCATGCGTGGTTGAATCCATGCGTGGGTGAATCCATGCGTGGGTGAATCCATTAGTGACTGAATCCATGCGCGTCTCAATCCATGCGTGTCTGAATCTATGAGTGGCTGAATCCATGCATGGGTGAGTCCATGCGCATCTGATTCCATGCATGAGTGAATCCATGTGCATCTGAATCCATGCACGTCTGAATCCATGCGTGTCTGAATCCATGAGTGGCTGAATCCATGCATGGGTGAATCCATGCGCATCTGAATCCATGCATGGGTGAATCCATGCACATCTGAATCCATGCATGTCTAACTCCATAAGCGGGTAAATCCATGCGTGTATGAATCCACGCGCATCTGAAACCTTGCACGTCTGAATCCATGCGCGTCTAAATCAACGTGCGTCTGAATCCATGCGTGGGTGAATCCATTAGTGGCTGAATCCATGCACGTCAGAATCCATACGTCTTGGAATCCATGCATGTCTGAATCCATGCATGTCTGAATCCATGCGCGGGTGAATCCATGAGTGGCTGAATCCACACTCATCTGAATCCTTGCACGTCTGAATCCGTGCGTGGGTAAATCCATGCACGTCTGAATCCATTCGTGTCTGAATTCATGCACGTCAGAATCCATACGTCTTGGAATCCATGCATGTCTGAATCCATGCATGTCTGAATCCATGTGCGGGTGAATCCATGAGTGGCTGAATCCATGCGCGTCTGAATTCATGCACAGGTGAATCCATGCACATCTGAATCCATGCTTGGGTGAATCCATGCATGTATTAATCCATGCGTGTCTGAATCCTTGCATGTCTGAATCCATGCGTGTGTGAATCAATGCGTGGGTGATTCCATGCATTGGTGATTCCATGCATTGGTGAATCCATGCGTGGCTGGATCCATGCACGTTTGAATCCATGCGCATCTGAATCCTTGCATGTCTGAATCCATGCACGTTTGAAACCATGCGCATCTAAATCAATGTGCGTCTGAATCCATGCGTGGGTGAATCCATTAGTGGCTGAATCCATGTGCGTCTGAATCCATGCGCGTCTGAATTCAAGCACAGGTGAATCTATGCACATCTGAATCCATGCTTGGGTGAATCCATGCATGTATGAATCCATGCGCGTCTGAATCCTTGCATGTCTGAATCCATGCGTGTGTGAATCCATGCAAGTCTGAATCCATGCATGTCTGAATCCATGCGTGGGTGAATCCATGCGCGGTTGAATCCATGCGCGTTTGAATCCATGCGCGTCTGAATCCTTGCACGTCTGAATCCATGCGCATCTTAATCCATGCGCGTCTGAATCCATGTTTGTCTGAATCCATGTGTGGGTTAATCCATGCGTGGGTGATTCCATGAATGTCTATCTCAATGTGCGTCTGAATCCATACATGGGTGAATCCATTAGTGGCTGAATCCATGCGCGCCTGAATCCATGCGTGCCTGAATCTATGAGTGGCTGAATCCATGCATGGGTGAATCCATGCATGGGTGAATCCATATGCGGGTGAATCTATGCGTGTCTGGATCAGTATGTGTCTAAATCCATGTGGGGGTGAATCCATGAGTGGCTGAATCCACGCGCATCTGAATCCTTGCACATCTGAATCCGTGCGTGGGTAAATCCATGCACATCTGAATCCATGCACGTCTGAATCTATGCATGTCTGAATCCATGAGCGTCTAAATCAATGTGCGTCTGAATCCATGTGTGGGTGAATCCATTAGTGGCTGAATCCATGCGCGTCTGAATCCATTCGTGTCTGAATTCATGCACGTCAGAATCCATACGTCTTGGAATCCATGCATGTCTGAATCCATGCGCGGGTCTGGATCAGTATGTGTCTAAATCCGTGCTCGGGTAAATCCTTGCATGTATGAATCCACGGGCATCTGAAACCTTGCACGTCTGAATCCGTGCGTGGGTAAATCCATGCACATCTGAATCCATGCACGTCTGAATCCATGCGCGTCTGAATCCATGTTTGTCTGAATCCATGCATGGGTGAATCCATGTGTGGGTGAATCCATGAATGTCTATCTCAATGTGCGTCTGAATCCATATGTGGGTGAATCCATACATGTCTGAATCCATGCGTGGGTGAATCCATTAGTGGCTGAATCCATGCATGGGTGAATCCATGCGCATATGAATCCATGCATGGGTGAATCCATGCGCATATGAATCCATGCATGGGTGAATCCATGTGCATCTGAATCCATGCACGTCTGAATCCATGGGTGTCTGAATCCATGAGTGGCTGAATCCATGCATGGGTGAATCCATGCGCATCTGAATCCATGCATGGGTGAATCCATGCACATCTGAATCCATGCATGTCTGACTCCATATGCGGATGAATCTATGCGTGTCTGGATCAGTATGTGTCTAAATCCATGCTCGGGTAAATCCATGCGTGTATGAATCCACGCGCATCTGAAACCTTGCACGTCTGAATCCGTGCGTGGGTAAATCCATGCACGTCTGAATCCATGCACGTCTAAATCAATGTGCGTCTGAATCCATGCATGGGTGAATCCATTAGTGGCTGAATCCATGCGCGTCTGAATCCATGCATGTCTGAATTCATGCACGTCAGAATCCATACGTCTTGGAATCCATGCACATCTGAATCCATGCTTGGGTGAATCCATGCATGTATGAATCCATGTGTGTCTGAATCCTTGCATGTCTGAATCCATGCGTGTGTGAATCCATGCAAGTCCGAATCCATGCGTGGGTGATTCCATGCATTGGTGAATCCATGCGTGGCTGGATCCATGCACGTTTGAATCCATGCGCGTCTGAATCCTTGCACGTCTGAATCCATGCACGTTTGAATCCATGCACGTCTGAATCCATGTGCGTCTGAATCCTTGCACGTCTGAATCCATGCACGTTTGAATCCATGCGCATCTAAATCAATGTGCATCTGAATCCATGCTTGGGTGAATCCATTAGTGGCTGAATCTATGTGCGTCTGAATCCATGTGCGTCTGAATTCATGCACAGGTGAATCTATGCATGTATGAATCCATGCGCATCTGAATCCTTGCATGTCGGAATCCATGCGTGGCTGGATCCATGCACGTCTGAATCCATGCGCGTCTGAATCCTTGCACGTCTGAATCCATGCACGTTTGAATCCATGCGCGTCTGAATCCATGTTTGTCTGAATCCATGTGTGGGTTAATCCATGCGTGGGTGAATCCATGTGTGGGTGATTCCATGAATGTCTATCTCAATGTGCGTCTGAATCCATACATGGGTGAATCCATGCATGTCTGAATCCATGCGCGTCTGAATCCTTGCACGTCTGAATCCATGTTTGTCTGAATCCATGTGTGGGTTAATCCATGCGTGGTTGAATCCATGCGTGGGTTTTTTTTTTTTTTTTTTTTTTTTTTTTTTTTTTTAACCTGTCTTGTCCAGCATCGTTGCAAACAGAATGATTGTCTGGCTGCCGTCTGGTGCTGGGCAATTTTACTCTATCAAGCAGGGATTTATACTACATGTATAAAGTCCCTCTTGATGACATGAGAAACTTATTAAATCAGACTCTTAATGCTGGACTCGACCGGAGGGGACAGAGAGAGAGAGAGAGAAAAGAAAGTAGAGAGAAGAGGGAGGGGAGAGAGAGGGACAGAAAGGGTGTGGGGAGTGCGGGTGGGGACTTGAAACATCATACAGAAGACCATGTAATCCATACTACTTACAACATATATAGCTAAGATCATCCTAGCCAGTAGGTCATTACACAACTAGTTGATAATAGTAACAATAATAATAATAAGAGTAAGAGTAATAATAATAATAAGAACAGAAATAATAAAAAAAAGAAAAAAAATATGATAATAGATATAAGTGAAACTGCTGTATTCAAGAACACGCGCAGAGAAACCTGTGTGGATGTGTTGGAGAACTCGGCCACACGGCGACGCAAAGACTGTGTGGAGACGTTCAGGAAGGAGTGACCATGCAGAGTGATCATGCAGATGCCACCTCACTTGAACAGAGGCCAGAGTCAGGCCAGCGGTCCCGAGACCCAGGCCACCAGCCCCCCCGCAGGCAACAGATCCCGACCGGTTCACAGAGATGACCACTCGCCCGCCCAGGAAGGCAGCAGCAGGAGACCCCAGCAGGAGCCGCCCCACGGACACAGGGCACCGGCCCCGGCGGGCCGAGGCCAGCAGTCCCCGACCCCCCCGGGCACCGGCCGCCCGGGACAGACGGGGCAGAGGGCCCGGGCCCAGGAGCGCAGGGACACCCCCCTCCCCCACAGGCCGAGGGCCAGCACGCCACCCGGGGGGACCCGGGCCCGCCCAGACGGGCCACCACCAGAGGCCAGCCCCACACCCCAGCGCCCAGCCGCACACCCCGAGAACCAGTCCTGCCCCCCCCCAGACCAACACACACACACACAAACACACACACTCTCCTTCCACTCCTCCATTCATCCTCCCACGCATACACCATTCAACCCTCACATACTCTGTCCTCCCACACACACACACCATCCTTCCACCATCCATCCTTCCACACACACACCATCCTTCCTCCCACACACACACACACACACCATCCTTCCACTACCCATCCTCCCACACATATATCATTCTCCTACACATACACCGTCCTCCCTCTCCTACACCAAACATCCACCTTCACGTACCCCATCCTCCCACACACACACACCACCCCTCCATCACCCACTCTCCCAAACATACACCACTCCCCCACACACACACCATCCTCCCTCCCATACACCATCCATCCTCCCGCACACACACCATCCTTCCACCATCCATCCTCCCACACACTCCCCCATCCCTGCACCATACATTCTCCCACACATACCCCATCCTCCCACACATACATCATCCCTCCACCATTCCTCCTCCCACACCCACACCACCCCCCCTCCCACACACCACGCATCCACCTCCACACACCCCACCCTCCCACACACCATCCCTCCACCACCCATCCCCCCACACCCACACCCCTCTCCCCCACCCACACACCACCCCCCCCCCAACACACACAACCCCAAACACCATCCCCCCACCACCATCCTCCCGCCACCCCACGCCGCTGGGGGGGACAGCCCCAGCCAGGAGGCGAGGAGACACGAGCCATGCCCCCACCCCACCACCCCGCCCCCGCCCCCCACTTCCCCACCCCCAAAACAGCACCTTCCCCCAGGGCCAGCCGCCAAAACCCCCCGGGACAGCCCGCCTACGCCCGGGCCAACGCGACAGCCACCCGGCCCGCCCCCGCCCCCGGGCCATCCATGGAGACAGGGGCGCTTGAAGACCCCATCCCCCCCCCCCCTCCCCCACTAGTGATGGAATATATTATGTGCTGTTTGCAATTAAAAAAGAGGGTTAAAATTGGGGGCAGTAACTGCATTGAGGAGGGGGCGGGGCCACCTGAGCAGTCCCACCCACCTGACCTCGCATGTTCCACCCCCCAAAACGTGTTTGTATGTTGCAAATGTTATTTGTGCTCAGTGACTAAGTGGAATTAAAAGCTGGTAGGCATGCTGCCGCTCGGCGAAGCAACGGGGCCAGCTATGATGACCCCCCTGCCCCGCCCCAGCGCAACAAGCACACCTCCCACAGCCCTACCTGTGTATGTAGTGAAGAGTGGGGGAGGGGAGGGGTCAGGAGATGTAGGTCCAGAGGGGAGTAAGCCTCCCCCCTGGAAGACGACCCGCCAGTGGCTTAGGGCGCCCCCGTCCCCCGCCGGCCCCGAAGGGCGTCACAGGCCCGGAGCAGGCACCCCAACCAGGCACGCCACGAACCCCCCCAGGGGCCAGCCACCAGCCCAAGGGGCCACTTTCCTCTTTCTGAGTGGGAGGGGGGCGAGGCAAAGGAAGGGAACCCCAGGCCCACGCCCTCAACACCCGGCCAGGGCGCCCCCCCCGTGGACACGTCCTAACCCCCTGCAAACGCACACACACTTTTTTTTTTTTTTTTTTTTTTTTTTTTTTTTTCCCCAGCCACTCACACACCCTCTCACACACCTCTATACACCAACACCTCAATACGTGCACATACATCCACACACACACTTCACGCACATACCTATAAACACACACACCGGTGCCCACATACACACCACACTCTCATACCCCTCCATACACCATACACCACTACACACGCACTCACATACATACCTGCATATACACACAAGCACCTCCATACCTACTCACGCCTCCACCCACTCCTTCACTCCTCCACACACACCTCGACCTCCACGTGCACACACTCATATATACACACCTTCACACACACCCACACACACATCCCACATAGACCTCCACACACACACCCGCACACCACTCACACACACATACACACCCACACACACATACAGCACACACATCCCTCTACACCCACCCACACACCAGCATACCTACAGACACACACACATACACACCCACCTAATATAAAAAAAAAAAAAAAAAAAAAAAAAAAAAAGAATCCATGCGTGGGTGAATCCATGTGTTGGTGAATCCATGAATGTCTATCTCAATGTGCGTCTGAATCCATACGTGTCTGAATCCATGCGTGGGTGAATCCATTAGTAGCTGAATCCATGCACGTTTGAATCCATGCATGTCTGAATCCATGAGTGGCTGAATCCATGCATGGGTGAATCCATGTACATCTGAATCCATGCATGGGTGAATCCATGCGCATCTGATTCCATGCATGGGTGAATCCATGTGCATCTGAATCCATGAGTGGCTGAATCCATGCATGGGTGAATCCATGCACATCTGAATCCATGCATGGGTGAATCCATGTGCATCTGATTCCATGCATGGGTGAATCCATGTGCATCTGAATCCATGCATGTCTGAATCCATGAGTGGCCTGAATCCATGCACGTCTGAATCCATGCGTGTCTGAATCCATGCATGTCTTGAATCTATGAGTGGCTGAATCCATGCATGGATGAATCCATGCGCATCTGATTCCATGCATGGGTGAATCCATGTGCATCTGAATCCATGCGTGTCTGAATCCATGAGTGGCTGAATCCATGCATGGGTGAATCCATGCGCATCTGAATCCATGCATGGGTGAATCCATGCACATATGAATCCATGCATGTCTGACTCCATACGCGGGTGAATCTATGCGTGTCTGAATCAGTTTGTGTCTAAATCCATGCTCGGGTAAATCCATGCGTGTATGAATCCACGCGCATCTGAAACCTTGCACGTCTGAATCCGTGCGTGGGTAAATTCATGCACGTCTGAATCCATGGGCGTCTAAATCAATGTGCGTCTGAATCCATGCGTGGGTGAATCCATTAGTGGCTGAATCCATGCTCATCTGAATCCATGCGAGTCTGAATTCATGCTCGTCAGAATCCATACATCTTGGAATCCATGCGTGTCTGAATCCATGCGCGGGTGAATCCATGGGCGTCTAAATCAATGTGCGTCTGAATCCATGCGTGGGTGAATCCATTAGTGGCTGAATCCATGCTCATCTGAATCCATGCGCGTCTGAATCCATGCACGGGTGAATCCATGCGCATCTGAATACATGCATGGGTGAATCCATGCACATCTGAATCCAGGAGTGGGTGAATCCATCTGTGTCTGATTCCATGCACAGGTGAATCCCTGTGTGTCTGAATCCATCAATGTTTGAATTCATGCTTGTCTGACTCCATACGCGGGTGAATCTATGCGTGTCTGAATCAGTTTGTGTCTAAATCCATGCTCGGGTAAATCCATGCGTGTATGAATCCACGCGCATCTGAAACCTTGCACGTCTGAATCCGTGCATGGGTAAATCCATGCACGTCTGAATCCATGGGCGTCTAAATCAATGTGCGTCTGAATCCATGCGTGGGTGAATCCATGCATGGGTGAATCCATTAGTGGCTGAATCCATGCTCATCTGAATCCATGCGAGTCTGAATTCATGCATGTCAGAATCCATACATCTTGGAATCCATGCGTGTCTGAATCCATGCGCGGGTGAATCCATGGGCGTCTAAATCAATGTGCGTCTGAATCCATGCGTGGGTGAATCCATTAGTGGCTGAATCCATGCTCATCTGAATCCATGCGCGTCTGAATCCATGCACGGGTGAATCTATGTGCGTCTGAATCCATGCACAGGTGTATCCATGCGCATCTGAATACATGCATGGGTGAATCCATGCACATCTGAATCCAGGAGTGGGTGAATCCATCTGTGTCTGATTCCATGCACAGGTGAATCCCTGTGTGTCTGAATCCATCAATGTTTGAATTCATGCTTGGGTACAGGTCCTCCTGATGGCCCAGAAGAAGAGAGTTGTGATGGATCAGGGTTTAAAGAGAGAATAACCTCAATGTGCAGACCACGAGGAAGAGGAGGAGGAAAATAACTTAGAAAGATTCGCTCAGTTTGAGACCTGTATCAGGGTTATTGACAAGGCTGATTGGAGCTGATTGGCTGAGTCAGCTGCTTCCTGCTGCAGGAGGAAGCAGCTATTTCTGTCCCTCGAGATAAGACCTGTTATCATCCTCTCCTTCTATTCATCACATCAACCTTGCTGGTTGGACCACCTTTGGTTTCTATGGTAACAACACCTCCATATCATTTCATGTTGAAGCTGCTGATTTGTCAACTTTAACTTTATTTCAAATAAGTGTTTAAAAGAGTAAACTGGATATAAGAACAAACGAAGAGAGAAAAATGGAAAGAAATTGAGGTGGAAGAAGAAGAAACTTCCTCTATTCTTACATTTAATATCAGTCACATCAAACAGAAATATATGAGCAGTTCTATAAATCTATTTAGCGATGTCATTATGTCCGAGTTATGAACTGGACTAATGTCTAACACACTCAGCCTGGTTTTTTTCTAAAAGGTCTCAAAGTCTCTGGAGCACGATCTGGTACAGATTGTAAACTTGTCTTTAATTTCTGACGTCTTCCCAGAACTTCTAAAAACAGCTCAAGCCTCTGCTAAAAAGGGACAATCTAGACACAAATGAGCAACCTCCGGCCGACCAAAATATATTACTCCAGACTGGAGATGGGTTGGCCTCTCTGGCGCTACGCTGGTTTAAATCTTATTTAGAGAATAGAAAGTACTTTGTATCAAAAGGTAACTTTACATCTGAGCAGACAAGAATTACATGTGGAGTTCCCCAAGGTTCCATCCTGGGGCTTCTTCTGTTTAACATCTTGTATTGTGGTTCTTGTGTATGCACAGTTGTATGTTTGTATGTATGTACGTTATTTATTCCTGCTGGGGCCTCTTGGCCAGGTCATGTTTGCAAATGAGAACTGGTTCTCAAACATTTTTTTTACCTGGTTAAATAAAGGTTAAATAAAAAAAAAAAATAAAAAAAAAACATCTACATGCTCCCATTGGTACAGGTCATAAAGAAAAACAAAATTAGTTACCATAGCTACACAGATGACACACAGATTTATATTGAAATGTCACCAGGGGACCAAGGCCCCATACAGGCTCTTGGTAAATGTATTGAGGAGATTAATTACTGGATGTGTCTGAACTTTCTTCAGTTAAACAAAACGTAAACTGAAGTGATGGTCTTTGGAGCCAAACAGAAATGATTAAAGGTCACCACAGAGCTTCAGTCTATACACCTAAAAACCACCAACCAGGCCAGAAATCTGGTCTAGTGATGGACTCAGACCTACAAACCACCAACCAGGCAAGAAATCTGGGTGTATTGATGGACTCAGACCTAAACTTTGAGAACCACATGAAGGAAACCACAAAGACAGCCTACTATCAGCTTAAGAACATATCAAGGGTAAAGATCTGATGTCTCAGCAGGACCTGGAAAAACTAGTCCAGCTTCCATCTTTAGTCGGCTTGATTATTGTAACAGTGTTTTTACAGGTTCTACCTAAAACATCAGTCAGACACCTGCAGCTGATCCAGAACTCTGCTGCTCCAGTCCTCACTAAGACCAAGAAAGTGGACCACATCAGTCCAGCTCTGAGGTCTTTACACTGGCTGCTGGTCCGTCAGAGGATAGACTTTAAAGTTCTGCTGCTGGTCTAGAAAGATCTGAATGGTTTAGGACCAACATACATCAGAGACCTCTTGACCCAGTATGAACCTACCAGATCCCTCAGGTCATCTGGATCCAGTTTCTTATCAGTTCCAGAGTCAGAACCAGACATGGAGAAGCTGCATTCAGCTTCTATGCTCCACATGTCTGGAACAAACTCCCAGAAAGCCTCAGATCAGCTGAAACACTCAGTTTATTTAAATCCAGGTTAAAGACCCACCTGTTCTCTGCTGCATGGACTAGTTTTTATTTACAGTCCAGATCTGGATCTGGTTCTTTTAAGCTGGAATCATGTTTTAATTGTCTTTCCCCACACTGGAACTTTATTTCTTGCATCTATTTTATTATCTTCCTTCTGTTTTTATTTAATTAATTTTATTTCTGCACTTTGAATTGTCTTGAACATGAAATGTGACACAAATAAATGTGTCTTTTGCCTTTACTGTGGGTCATATAGATTATTTTACTGGATTATACCTGGACAAATGAACGTATCTGTGTCTCCTTCATCATTGGTTGCTTCCTGGAGACTAATGAAAATGACATCATCAGTGCAGCTCTGTGGTTGGACGTCTGTCACTGAAATGCATGCTGGGTGTTGTTGTTTCCCTTTAACCCCATATTGCCTGAATGTATTCATTTATTATTTTAAAGCAACAACAATACTGTAAAAATAAAGGATTATGAAATTAAAGACTGGAATCAAATAAAATACAAATAAATATTAGATTGATTAATGACAATAAATAATAAATAAAAAATATAAGATATAAGATAAATACATAAATGTAAGCAAATGAAATCAAGTAAATGATAAATAGTAAACAATACATAAACATGCAGAAAACACATAAATACTGTTAATAAATAAATATAAATGATATAAAATAAACATAAAAAACTAATCAAACTAATGAACTAAATGAATAATAGGAGATAAAAATTAAATAAAACAGCGTGGTAGGGGTTTAGGCACGAAGGGGCTGGCTTTGCAGCATGCTGACCACAAATACCCAATAACCCATAGACCTGACACAGTTTGTAGGGGGCGGGGCTACCGGGCAGGTGAGACTCGCAGAGCTGAAAGGAGAAGCTGTAGGTTGGCCAACGCTCTCTTGCTTCTTCTTCTCTCTCCCTCCACCCAGAGGAAGATGCTGCAACACTTTCCCAACAAGCAACGGCCAACCGCTGCCGCGCGCACGCGACGCAGCAGATGCTATTTTAAAGCTAAAGCTGGACAGAGATGAAGAGGAGGCGATGAAGAGGAGATGATGAAGAGGAGTGACGTGTGATGCTACAGCCAGATGGGCTCAGAGATTAGATGCAACCTCAGTGTGAGATGTTATTTAAGCTGCGGTGGGCCGCGACTGCACGCGGGTGCAACAGCCAGACCCGCTGCAAGGAGGAGGGGGCTGATAGGAGCCGCGCACGATGGGAACCACAGACACCCGCCCCCCCACGGCGTGGACGGCCACAGGAAGCATGTGCTCCCTGCTGGAGCTGAACAACAGCAAACACACTTCCTCTTTCAGAGTTACATCAGAAACTTTCCTATCAGAGTTTCTCTGTTTAAACCTTTTCAGTTGTTTTGTCCTGAGAGCGCGCGCGCACATGCACGCATACGCACACACTCAGCCTGAAGCTAAAATCACCAGAGGAGCTCGAACGCAGCACAAACATCATAAACACGCTTCAGCAGCTCATTAATTACAGCTGGAAACGTTTGTGGTCAACATGAAAATGTTTGTCTTTTCCAGAATGAAGGAAACATGGACGTCACAACAAACAAACGAACAAATCATATCAGATATGTGATCGAAACACTCGCTCTGTCTCACCAGGAGACTCAGGTCCCAGATAAAACTTCATAAATTCATTTCAAATGTGAACATTATTATTATTATTATTATTATTATTATTACTGGGTACGGTAACCCCCGAACTCGTTGGTGGACACCAGCAGTAAGGGATGCCGTCAAGCTGAAGAAGGAGTCCTATCGGGCCTTTTTGGCCTGTGGGACTCCAGAGGCAGCTGATGGGTATCGGCGGGCTAAGCAGAGCGCAGCTTTGGCGGTCACTAAGGCAAAAACTCAGGCATGGGAGGAGTTTGGAGAGGCCATGGAGAATGACTTCCAGACGGCTTCAAGAAGATTCTGGTCCACTATCCGGCAGCTCAGGAAGGGAAAGCAGTGCTCCTTCAACACTGTGTACAGTGGGGATGTACAGTAACCTTTATGGACAGAATTTCTAGGCGCAACCGAGGTGTTGAGAGGATCCGGTTCGGTGGCCTCAGGATTGGGTCTCTGCTCTTTGCGGATGATGTGGTTCTGTTGGCTTCATCAGGCTGTGATCTTCAGCTCTCACTGGAGCGATTTGCAGCCGAGTGTGAAGCGGCTGGGATGAGAATAAGCACCTCCAAATCCAAGACCATGGCCCTCAGCCGGAAAAGGGTGGAGTGCTCTCTCCGGGTCTGCAATAGGGTCCTGCCCCAAGTGGAGGAGTTCACGTATCTCGGGGTCTTGTTCACGAGTGAGGGAAGGATGGAGCTGGAGATGGACAAGTGGACCGATGCAGAGTCCGCAGTGATGTTGTGGTGAAGAAGGAGCTGAGCCAAAAGGCAAAGCTCTCGATCTACCGGTCGATCTACATTCCTACCCTCACCTATGGTCACGAGCTGTGGGTAATGACCGAAAGAACGAGATCGCGAATACAAGCGGCCGAAATGAGTTTTCTCCGCAGAGTGGCCGGGCTCTCCCTTAGAGATAGGGTGAGAAGCTCGGTGATCCGGGAGGGGCTCAGAGTAGAGCCGCTTCTCCTCCACATCGGGAGGAGCCAGATGAGGTGGCTCGGGCATCTGGTTAGGATGCCTCCTGGACGCCTCCCTGGTGAGGTGTTCCGGGCATGTCCCACCGGAAAGAGGCCCCGGAGAAGACCCAGGACACGCTGGAGGGACTACATCTCTCGGCTGGCCTGGGAACGCCTCGGGATCCCTCCGGATGAGCTGGTGAATGTGGCCGGGGAGAGGGAAGTCTGGGTTTCCCTGCTTAGGCAGCTGCCCCCCCGACCCGACTCCGGATAAGCGGAAGAAAATGTATGGATGGATGGATTATTATTACTATTATTATTATGGATTTTATTTATATATTTATTTATTCTATTCTATAATAAAAACAAAATGTCAAACTTTAAAGAATAGGAGCAGAAAGAGGAGAAACATCAATCGCATATTTAAATGACGGGATTCATGGAATGATTTCAAAATTATCCTTCACAGATGCTGCAATGTTAGAACAATGGAATAACGCTGGAATGATCCTGAAATGACGCTGGAATGATGCTGGGAATGATCTTGGAATGACGCTGGAATGATGCTAGGGATGATGCTGGGAATTATCCTGGAATGATGCTGGGAATGACGCTGGAATGATGCTGGGAATGATCCTGGAATGATACTGGGAATGATCCTGGAATGATCCTGGAATGATGCTGGGAATGATGCTGGAATGATGCTGGAATGATGCTGGGAATGATGCTGGAATGATGCTGGGAATGATCCTGGAATGATACTGGGAATGATCCTGGAATGATGCTGGGAATGATTCTGGAATGATCCTGGAATGATGCTGGGAATGATGCTGGAATGATGCTGGGAATGATCCTGGAATGATGCTGGGAATGATCCTGGAATGATCTTGGAATGATGCTGGAATGATGCTGGGAATGATGCTGGAATGATGCTGGGATTGATCCTGGAATGACGCTGGAATGATGCTGGGAATGGCGCTGGAATGATGCTGGGAATGATCCTGGCATGACGCTGGAATGAGGCTGGAATGATCCTGGAGTGATGCTGGAATGATGCTGGAATGATCCTGGAATGATGCTGGAATGATGCTGGAACGATCCTGGAGTGATGCTGGAATGATCCGGAATGATGCTGGAATGATGCTGGAATGATCGTGGAATGATGCTGGAACGATCCTGGAGTGATGCTGGAATGATGCTGGAATGATCCTGGAATGATGCTGGAATGATCCTGGAATGATGCTGGAATGATCCTGGAGTGATGCTGGAATGATGCTGGAATGATCCTGGAATGATCCTGGAATGATGCTGGAACGATCCTGGAGTGATGCTGGAATGATGCTGGAATGATCCTGGAATGATGCTGGAATGATGCTGGAGTGATGCTGGAATGATGCTGGAACGATCCTGGAGTGATGCTGGAATGATCCTGGAATGATCCTGGAATGATGCTGGAATGATCCTGGAGTGATGCTGGAATGATCCTGGAATGATCCTGGAATGATCCTGGAATGATGCTGGGAATGATCTGTGCATTTTGGTTTCATATTCTTGTCATGTTTTGTTCTTTGTCCTCGTTTGTAGTTCTTTGTGTTCTGTTCTGCTCTCCTTCATTGGACCAGGTTTAACTTGTTCCTTCCCTTCCCCTGTTCCTTGTTGGTCCATGTGTGTGTATAAATGTATGTGATGTATGTGTATGTGATTCCAATGATCTGGTTTGCCAGAATGTAGTCTGCATGTCATGTTTTGTTCATGTTATGTTGCAGTCTTGCCTCCATCGTGTTTTCTTTTTGTAAAGTCAGGTTTTTGTTCTTGAAACCTTGAACCTGCACCCGTTGGCTTCGTCATCTGCCTGCATTTGGGCTCTCACCTTCCACGCCACACAACCTTGACAGAAAAACCACTGATAGGATACAAGGTTAATGCTGGGAATTATTGTGGGAATGATGTAATTGGGCAGGAATTATGCTAGAAATTGTGTTGGAATGATGTAAGAATGATGCTTGGAATGTTTTTAAGAGTGGACATTTTGCTGAGTTCTGTCTTTTTCCAGTTCCTAAGGCTCTGACTTGTTTTCCGTGTTTGGATAAAAAAAAAAAAAATCTTCTTTTTCTTTTCTCTGTTTCATCTACCACCTCGTCTCTGTTATTAATATATAATAATTTTATTTTCTTTATTGTGAAACATGTTGCTTCAGGAGTTTTCATGAGTGGAAATGAACAGATTTCAGATCTGAGACACACACCAGCGAAAAGTGAAAGCTTTATACTTGTCTTTAGTCTGCAGTAGAAAGTTTCCAGACAGCCATGAGAGCCTCATCATTTGTCTCCATCCTCATGTCTTTGTTTGACGAGGCAACCGCATCCATCTGTGTTTGTCCATCCCGTAAACACAGGCCTTTGTTTTCCTGCTGAGGAGGAGGTTTGTCCTGCTCTCGGACTTCAGGGAAGTTATTTTCTGGTTCGTGTTGGAAGGATTGTAAATACTTTGTGATTTGTGGTGAGCCGTCAGCTCCCCGTTAGGAACGCCGAGAGAAGGTTTATCCCAGCTGTCTCCATCCATCCCTCCTCCTCCATCGTTCTCTCCTCTTTCAGAGAAAAACAATATCAGGCCACATCAGTCAGCTGATTGGACGGTTTCCAGGAGGGCTGAAACTCATCCTCAAATTATGTCATCTAAAACTAACGAACCAACGTCCTTGAACGCAGCGGGAAGCTGGTATGGGCGCTAGATGAAGTTGATTTCTGTGTAGAGTATTTCTGTACTAAACCATAGGTTTACTTGCATCAGGGTAGCTTTAGGAAGGCTAGCTAACTGGACTAGTTAAGTAGTTAACTCTCCGTCAGGAGGCAGGGAACCTGACTCATCGGGGCGGAGCTTCCTCTGATGCTTTGTCTGGTTTTCCAGGAGGAGGCGGATGCCTTCGCTCTGAGGTGTTGAGCAACTTGTTGGACTCTTTAGTAACTTTGGCAGAAACAGAGAAGTGACCTTTGACTGTGGCGGGTGTATCCCAGCATGCCTCAGCTGACTTACACAGAGCTTCACATGGTAACACACACTTCCTGTGATGCCAAAGCACGGAACAAAGAAAATTCACCTGCAAACAAACAACTTAAATTTAATTCTGCTTTATTTAAACAGCTCCAATTCCTCATAGTCCAGCTATAATCTGATTAAAGCAAACCCATCATGTGATCCACATTAGTCCAATTTGTAGTTGAGGAAGCATCGGATTGGCCCAGATCGTCTGTTTCATCCTGATCCTTTTCATCATTTCTCCTTATGTCAGAAACAAAAACAGTTGCATGTAAAATGTGTGTGTTTTTAGGAAATTCCTCGAGTGTGTGTGTGTGTGTGTGTGTGTGTGTGTGTGTGTGTGTGTGGTTTGGGGGGGCAGAAAAGGGGAAACTTACGGGAAGGAAGGAGGAAGAAAGTAGGAAGTGTAAGTGATGGGAAAAAGAAGCAGTGAAATATGACAAAGGCGAAGAGAACCGAACGGCCTGTTGAGCTTCCAATGTCCTCCGTCTGCCAGAAACCCTCTTCATCATCTTCATCTTCATCAACCTCTTCCTCTGACCTCAAGCTGCTTGAAATCTGGAATTCAACCCAAAGTCAAACCTTTTTATTTAGAATTCTCCTATTTATGTCATGTATAACAAAATATGTACAATATATCATTAAAACACACACACACACACACATATTTATATATATATATATATATATATATATATATATATATATATATAAAGATATTTATTACTTTATTGTCCCATGAAGGCAAATTAATTTGCAGCCAAGATTACAAAACAACACCCCAGACACCAGAGACCTGAACCAGGAAGCAGGACTAACATACCTCTCCATTACCTGGGTTACTTGTTCAGCGGTTCCTGGAAGCTGGTTATCAACTCGGTAATCCGTTCCAGGGTTTTCCATCTGGATCAGAGCATGCTGACATTAAAGGGGCGGAGCTTACAGCATCTGACCAATCACAGAGAAACCCTGCAGAGCAGCTACTTCCCCATGGAGAAGCCTCCTCAGTTCTTTCCTTTCCATAGTCTCCATCCAGGTCTTTAGAGGCTCCCCTTTTTCACCAGTTTCTGCTGAGCAGCTGTCGACCATGTCAGAGCTTTTTCCTATAGGCATGTTGGAAGTCTGTCATTATGCTGTTGGTCAACAGGTAGCACTCTGGTTGTCCTTAAGCAATGCTCTCTAATCAGAAAAAGAGGTTATAGGACGACTGCACCTGAAAGGGGCTGTTTGTCTTTTGAGAGTAATGTTTATTAAATGCCATATGGCAGGGGCAGCTTGCACTGAAGTTAAAAAAAAACTAAGTTTCTTAATTTATGGTGTTCATCCCAGTCATGAAGTAACAGCTTTTCTTTTTCCTTTATCTCTTAGTTTCATTGCTTCCTTTCTTAGTCTAACCGTGGTGTAAAGAGACATCCTTAGTGGGGCGAGCTTATTCACCAAAACTAAGAAAATATCCTCCAAGGCCTGCAGAGACGATCAGGATCTCCTGCAGCTAAAACACTGGACCAATCAGCATAGTTTACTTAAAATGCTGTACACAGTTCAGGTGTTTTAGGGAAAATGTTGTTGATACAGGTGGAAATTTTTTAAGCATGTCCTTGTCGGATAGGTAATCACCTGCGTAAAACCACAAGCCTCAGTTGGTTTTGCATGAAGCAGTTATCCGAATTACCTTACCCAGAACCCTAACTTCGTCCAGCATTTCACAGATGGTGTCCAGACAACAGAGGCTGGTCTAGAACCCCCCATAAAGATAGTTGTGATCAGAGCTTTTAAGGAGCTGTAATTTTACCTCGACATGTTTCAGCTGGATCTTCAGTCCTCTTCAGAAACGCCATCTGACGTGTATCTTGTCTTTATCAGCTGATGGTCTCTGGGAGGCGTGACCAGCTCTGCAATCTGATAGATCCTGGCCCAGGCTGGTCCCGTCTCCTGTCACCCGACGGTCTTTGAAGGAGAGCCTCCCATGTGTGGGACAGAATGAATGGTTTTAAGTTATGTAAATGTATTTGCAGCCATAGTGCCTCAATGTCATACCTTATTTAATCTTTTCTGATTATTGCTGGTATTGGATCTTATATAATGCTCCATGTGCATTTCTGTCTCTTCTTCTTGTATCCAGTAATACGTATTTCACCATCATCAAATGTCCCAATGGGTTTCAGACATGGCCCAGACATTCTTTATTATTAGAAACAAAATAACCTTTATTTTGTCTCTAATGCTATTAATATTAATGTGAGCAACCTCTAGACCCTTATTTGCCCATTCGTGATAACTAGAGTCAGACATGTGGCTTACTATGAAAGAAATGTATTGTAGTGGACATACATCTCTAACTAAACTTCTGCAAAGGTGTTCTAAGTTCCTCATGTAAATCGCTTTATCATTTTCTGTCACACCTCTTGGTTTAATAAAAACCTTACAGCTCTGGAGCAGGTTAGCTGTTCAGTTACCATGATGATTTACCCAGTAAGAAGTTACCAGCTTTGTAGTTAACCCTAACCCGGGTTAACACGGAATTTAACAATATATTACTTCTTTTTTTTTTCTTTTTTTTAATGTCCTGTCCAGCATCATAGCAGCAAAATGATAATCTGGTTGCTGTATCGTGCTGAACAAATTTGCTCTGCCAAGGGGAGGCCTATGGGTAAGGCTCCTCTTGATAATGTGATTAATTTATTTATTTATTTACTTTGAATCACGGAATCTATGTAATCTTGCTGGACCTGACCGGAGGGGACAGAAAAAGATGGAAAATAGCAAAAAGAAGCAAAAGGGAAAGAAGAAAGGAGACAAGAAGATCACAGACAGAAGAAAACAACCCTTCAATCCACACCATCACCAGACAACAAACTGTTACACCTGTACATGAACACACCAGAACATTTCCTACAACTTTTACAAAAACAGAAACACACACACAGAAAAAACAGGGCTGCCAGTCATTAAGAGTTTTTAAATAATAACCAAATCAAAAAGACAAAACAGCGACCAGATACTAACTCACAGGAAAAATAAAAAGAAGAATTATCTTTTAGTATAAAAACCCACTGGACAACTCAGTGACTGTGTCAGCATGCAGAGGATGAGGAAGAGGCGTGATCAGTGATGAAGAGTCATGAAAATGTGACCACGCCTCTACGGAGGTCACAGAGGCAGACCAGGGCAGCCCAGAGACCCGGGCCCTCAGCAGCAGCCCTGGAGCACCAACCCAAGCCACCCCACCACGAAGACGACTCCAGCCCCACCCGAAGGGCAGCATAGGAGAGCCCCAGCAAGAGCCCCCCACGGTCACAGGTCCCAGTGGGCCAAGATCGGCAGCCGCCGGCCCCGCCAGGGACCGGCCACCCAGGGCAGCCCAAGTGAAGGGCCCAGGGCCCCAGAAGCCCAGAGGCGGGCCCCCAGACAACCACCTGACGTAAGCCAGCACAAAACCCGATGTTCCAGCCGCACGCCCCGGGAACCAGGGCGCCATCGACCCCCTCCCCCCACCCTCCACCTACTCCAATCTCCACCCCATATAACCCCACACTCACACCCTCCCCTGTGCCGCACCCACAAGCACTCACCATCACACAGTCACGTCACACATAACCCATCCACCATGCCCCGTGGGGGGCACCCCAAGCCGACCAGAGGACAGCAAGCCCCAAGCGTGGTCTACACCCCCCACCCCCCCACCCCACACACACCCAACCCAATATATTACTTCTGAAGTTTCTGCAAATGTTACTGACATTTCAAACCAAAGTGCTCAGATTTTATCTGCATTGTAATTTTATTGTTGATCATTTTAACAGGAAACTGATCGATGCTGCAGCTGCATTGAGAACTACATCTGTAAGAAGAAAATCCAGAATACCACAAAGAAGCAAGGAAATTAGAAAAGTCAAGAGGAAATGGAGAAAAACTAAACTAACAACCCATCATGAAATTTTACTGAATAATTCATCTATAATAAAACAGTTAAACAGGCCAGTACACGTCACTTCAAACCTCATCACAGAAAACAAAAACATCCCTAATTCTTGTTAAGACCACTGATCCTTTAACAAACACAGATTTTAACAAGTCCTCCATGCCTGCATCAGACACAGCATGGAGGACTCTCCAGACCACTTCAGAAGTAAAGTCAATGCTACTAGATCCAGTCTTTTATCTCAACATGTTGATCCTCACAGACCTGAAGCTCTGCTTTTACCAGAGAAAACACTGGAGAGTTTGAGATGCTGGTCCAGTTTTCTTCCAACTGATCCCACAAACTGCCTTTTAGACCCAGTTATAGACCTGACTACCGAACTGTTTCCAACTCACTGTTTTTAAGTAAAATTATTAAAAAAAAATTTTTTTAATACAAACAATATGTTGAAAAAAAAAACACCAGTCTGGTTTCAGGACAAACCACCAAGACGGCCCTTTTAAAGACTCTTGATGATCTCAGCTGTACCTCTCAGTCCTGGTTCAACAGACCGAGCTGTCTAGCGGGCGTCTCAGGTAATCGGATTCATCTCGCGGATCAACAGTTTTATGTAAGTATGGATACCTGTTCTTCAGAGACCCATCAAATCCAGTGTGGGGTTCCCCAAGGATCAGTTTTGGGCCCAATTCTTTTTAATCTGTATATGTTGCCTCTTGGTCATCAGGGCGTACGACGTTGGTTTCGATTAGCATTCTCCATTTTTAAAACTCTTCTCAAAACCTATATTTATTCTTTGGCTTTCAGCCCCACACAAGACTTTGGTCCTATTTTAATGAGCTGTGGTTTGTTTTATTTATTGCTTTATTAGTTTTTAATATGTTTATTCTTTTTAAATTGTTAATTGTTTTTAAACTGTTTTAAAAACAATAATTATATTTCATTTCCCTGTTGATACTTGTGTTGCTCGTCCATTCAGGTCCAGTGTTTGTTTTAAACAGTTTTATAAATAAAGTTGAGTCGAGCTCTGAATCCACCAGAACCCAAAGGTTTTCACCTCTTAGACAAAAGCAGATGCAACTTAGGAATCATTAAACATTCCCATCACTGCAGTCCGGTCCAGTTCAGTTCAGTTCAGTTCAGTTCAGTTCAGTTCAGTTCAGATTAGTTGAGTCCAGTCCAGTCCGGTCCAGTCCAGTTCAGTTCAGTGCAGTTCAGTTCAGTTGAGTCAAGTCCAGTCCAGTCCAGTCCAGTCCAGTCCAGTTCAGTTCAGTTCAGTTCAGTTCAGTTCAATCCAGTCCATTCCAATCCAGTCCAGTTCAGTTCATTGAGTCCAGTCCAGTCCAATCCAGTTCAGCTGAGTCCAGTCCAGTTCAGTTCACTCCAGTCCAGTCCAGTCCAGTTCAGTTCAGTTCAGTTCAATCCAGGCCAGTCAAGTCCAGTCCACTCCAATCCAGTCCAGTTCAGTTCAGTTCAGTTCAGTTCAGTTCAGTTCAGTTTAGTTCATTTCAGTCCAGTTCAGTCCAGTTCAGTTCAATCCAGTCTAGTCCAGTCCAGTCCAGTCCAGTCAGGTCCAGTTCAGTTCAGTTCAGTTCAGTTCAGTTCAGTTCAGTTCAATCCAGGCCAGTCAAGTCCAGTTTACTCCAATCCAGTCCAGTCCAGTCCAGTCCAGTCCAGTCCAGTCCAGCAAATTTTGTTGCAACCTTTCACCAAAAGTGCTGCGAAATCAGGAATTTTAAACCACAACACTCCCAAATCCTGGAGGGACGGATTTCTGGAGGAGGTCACTCTGATGATGATTAATCGATCAGGTCACTGATTCCAGCATTGATCCAGATCACCAACTTTCAGTGGTCTGTAGACGTGAAGTAACGAGGATGCCATGGTGTGGACAAGGAGTCCGATCTGCCGGGAGATGGGTCATCACTACAGAAGAAGAGGAGGAGGAGGACTGAAGGGAGGGAAACTCCGGTCTGATGCAACCAAACTCTCATAAAGGATTTTACTCTCCAGTCACATCCTGTTCAGACAGGAAACCGACACCTTCATTTCCTGCTGATGGAAACGAGTCATTTAACTTTCTTTTCACATGTCTATTCTCTTCATTTCATCTTTTCTTTCTAATTCTTGTTGTAAAGTTATTCATGACATTTTAAATGATTTCATTTTATTTGTTACCCCTAAAAACAAACAAATAAATACATTTATGAAAAAAATGAAAACTAAATATTAAATCAATAATAAATATAAATAAATGTGCACGTTTTTCTTTCCAAAAGAGGATGAATAAATTATTTACCTGGACGTGAAGAGACTCAGACTAACCATCAGAAACATGATGTCACTTTGTTCAGGCTGAGATGAAAACAGTCCAGTTAGAAAAGGATCTTGGTCTGAAATTCGTCAGACGCCATGTCTGTGTCCACACAGCTGATCCCACGAGAGGCGGCTGGTCATTAGAATCCCAGCGGTGATGGGGAAGCCCTGCAGGACGTTTGCAGTCATCATCCAAGACTTTAAACTGGACACTTCAGTAAATTCATTTGGGGAACTGGTGAGGAAGGACAGCGCTGTACTGGGAAGGCCCTGTAGACCCAGTAGAGTCCAAGAGCCTGATGTACACCTGGAGAAGAGCTCCTCTCCCTCCTTCACCCCAGCAGATCCCACTCCTCTCTGCAGCAGGTAGACTGGAAACCAGTACAGTACAATACAAACACATAATAAGAAGGCGAGGAGGAGGAAGAGGAGGGGGGAAATCAGGAAGATGAAGAGCAGTCAATCGTGATGAAGCTGAGTTCCAGACAGGAAGTTAAATCAGCTGATGGAGGAAGAATTTTTTTGTTTGGAAGTAAAATACGAAAAGTCAAAGTGCAGGCGCACACACGCATGTGCTTAACAACCAGTGGTTGTTTATTTGTTTATTCTCCTCATGTTGACTGGGATTATAGAAAGTTGTTTACTGGCATTACAGGACATTTTTACTGGGATTACAGGATGTTGTTCACTATGATTATAAGACGTTGTTTACTGGGAATACAGGACATTGTTTACTGGGATTACAGGAAGTTGATTTCTGGCATTACAGGACTTTGTTTACTGGGATTACAGGAAGTTGTTCACTATGATTATAAGACGTTGTTTACTGGGAATACAGGGCATTCTTTACTTGGACTACAGGAAGTTGTTTACTGGGATTACAGGACGTTGTTTACTGGGATTACAGGAAGCTGTTTACTGGGATTACAGTACATTGTTTACTGGGATTACAGGACGTTGTTTACTGGAATTACAGGAAGTTGTTCACTATGATTATACGACGCTGTTTACTGGGATTACAGGAAGTTGTTTTCTGGCATTACAGGACGTTGTTAACTGGGATTATAAGAAGTTGTTCGCTATGATTATAGGACGTTGTTTACTGGGATTACAGGAATTTATTTACTGGCATTACAGGACATTGTTTTCGGGGATAACAGACAGCTGTTTACTGGGATTACAGGACGTTGTTTACTGGGATTACAGGACGTTGTTTACTGGGAATACAGGAAGTTTTTTACTGGGATTACAGGACGTTGTTTACTGGCATTACAGGAAGTTGTTTACTGGGATTACAGGACATTGTTTATTTGGATTACAGGAAGTTGTTTACTGGGATTACAAGAAGTTGTTCACTGTGATTACAGGACGTTGTTTACTGGGATTACAAGAAGTTGTTCACTGTGATTATAGGACGTTGTTTACAGGGATTACAGGACGTTGTTTACAGGGATTACAGGAAGCTGTTTACTGGGATTACAGGACATTGTTTACTGGGATTACAGGACGTTGTTTACTGGGAATACAGGACGTTGTTTACTGGCATTACAGGAAGTTGTTTACTGGGATTACAGGACATTGTTTATTGGATTACAGGAAGTTGTTTACTGTGATTACAGGACGTTGTTCACTGGGATTACAAGAAGTTGTTCACTGTGATTACAGGACGTTGTTTACTGGGATTACAGAAAGTTTTTTACTGGGATTACAGGACATTGTTTACTGTCATTACAGGAAGTTGTTTACTGGGATTACAGGACATTGTTTATTGGAAATACAGGAAGTTGTTTACTGGGATTACAGGACGTTGTTTACTGGGATTACAGGAAGCTGTTTACTGGGATTACAGGACATTGTTTACTGGGATTACAGGACGTTGTTTACTGGAATTACAGGAAGTTGTTCACTATGATTATAGGACGCTGTTTACTGGGATTACAGGAAGTTGTTTTCTGGCATTACAGGACGTTGTTAACTGGGATTATAAGACATTGTTCGCTATGATTATAGGACGTTGTTTACTGGGATTACAGGAATTTATTTACTGGCATTACAGGACATTGTTTTCGGGGATAACAGGAAGCTGTTTACTGGGATTACAGGACATTGTTTACTGGGATTACAGGAAGTTGTTTACTGGGATGACAGGACGTTGTTTACTGGGATTACAGGACATTTCTGCACTGGGATTGCAGGAAGTTGTTTATTGGGATTACAGGATGTTGTTTACTGGGAATACAGGACATTGTTTACTGGGATTACAGGAAGTTTTTTACTGGGATTACAGGAAGTTTAGTGGAATTACAGGAAGTTGTTTACTGGGATTACAGGACGTTGTTTACTATGATTATAGGACGTTGTTTCACTGGGATTACAGACAGCTGTTTAATAGGAAAACAGGACGTTGTTTACTGGCATTACAGGAAGTTGTTTACTGTGATTATAGGACGTTGTTTACTGGGATTACAGGACATTGTTAACTGGGATTACAGGAAGTTGTTTTCTGGCATTACAGGACGTTGTTTACTGGGATTGCAAGAAGTTGTTCACTGTGATTATAGGACATTGTTTACTGGGATTACAGGACGTTGTTTACAGGGATTACAGGAAGCTGTTTACTGGGATTACAGGACATTGTTTACTGGGATTACAGGACGTTATTTACTGGGATTACAGGACGTTGTTTACTGGGAATACAGGAAGTTGTTTACTGGGATTATAGGACATTGTTTACTGGCATTACAGGAAGTTGTTTACTGGGATTACAGGACATTGTTTATTTGGATTACAGGAAGTTGTTTACTGGGATTACAGGACGTTGTTTACTGGGATTACAAGAAGTTGTTCACTGTGATTATAGGACGTTGTTTACAGGGATTACAGGAAGCTGTTTACTGGGATTGCAGGACATTGTTTACTGGGATTACAGGACGTTGTTTACTGGGATTACAGGAAGTTTTTTACTGGGATTACAGGACATTGTTTACTGTCATTACAGGAAGTTGTTTACTGGGATTACAGGACATTGTTTATTGGAATTACAGGAAGTTGTTTACTGGGATTACAGGAAGTTGTTCACTATGATTATAGGACGTTGTTTACTGGAATTACAGGAAGTTGTTCACTATGATTATAGGACGCTGTTTACTGGGATTACACGAAGTTGTTTACTGGTATTACAGGACATTGTTTACTGGGATTACAGGAAGTTGTTTTCTGGCATTACAGGAAGCTGTTTACTGGGATTATAGGAACTTGTTTACTATGATTATAGGACGTTGTTTACTGGGATTACAGGAATTTATTTACTGGCATTACAGGACGTTGTTTACTGGGATTACAGGAAGCTGTTTACTGGGATTACAGGACATTGTTTAGTGGGATTATAGGAAGTTGTTTACTGGTATGACAGGACGTTGTTTACTGGGATTACAGGACGTTTCTCACTGGGATTACAGGAAGTTGTTTATTGGGATTACAGGATGTTGTTTACTGGGAATACAGGACATTGTTTACTGGGATTACAGGAAGTTGTTTACTGGGATTACAAGAAGTTGTTTACTATGATTATAGGACGTTGTTTACTGGGATGACAGACAGCTGTTTAATAGGAAAACAGGACGTTATTTACTGGCATTACAGGAAGTTGTTTACTGTGATTATAGGACGTTGTTTACTGGGATTACAGGACATTGTTAAGTGGGATTACAGGAAGTTGTTTTTTGGGTTTACAGGACGTTGTTTACTGGGATTACAAGAAGTTGTTCACTATGATTATAGGACGTTGTTTACTGGGATTACAGGACGTTGTTTACAGGGATTACAGGAAGCTGTTTACTGGGATTACAGGACATTGTTTACTGGGATTACAGGACATTGTTTACAGGGATTACAGGAAGCTGTTTACTGGGATTACAGGACATTGTTTACTGGGATTACAGGACGTTGTTTACTGGGATTACAGGACGTTGTTTACTGGGATTGCAGGAAGTTTTTTACTGGGATTACAGGACAGTGTTTACTGTCATTACAGGAAGTTGTTTACTGGGATTACAGGACATTGTTTATTGTAATTATAGGAAGTTGTTTACTGGGATTACAGGACGTTGTTTACTGGGATTACAGTAAACTGTTTTACTGGGATTACAGTACATTGTTTACTGGGATTACAGGACGTTGTTTACTGGAATTACAGGAAGTTGTTCACTATGATTATAGGATGCTGTTGACTGGGATTACACGAAGTTGTTGACTGGTATCACAGGACATTGTTTACTGGGATTACAGGAAGTTGTTTTCTGGCATTACAGGAAGCTGATTACTGGGATTATAGGAAGTTGTTCACTATGATTATAGGACGTTGTTTACTGGGAATACAGGAATTTATTTACTGGCATTACAGGACGTTGTTTACTGGGATTACAGGAAGCTGTTTAATTAGATTACAGGACATTGTTTACTGGGATTACAGGACGTTGTTTACTGGGATTACAGGAAGCTGTTTACTGGGATTACAGTACGTTGTTTACTGGGATTACAGGACGTTGTTTACTGGAATTACAGGAAGTTGTTCACTATGATTATAGGACGCTGTTTACTGGGATTACACGAAGTAGTTTACTGGGATTACAGGACATTGTTTACTGGGATTACAGGAAGTTGTTTTCTGGCATTACAGGAAGCTGTTTACTGGGATTATAGGAAGTTGTTCACTATGATTATAGGACGTTGTTTACTGGGATTACAGGAATTTATCTACTGGCATTACAGGACGTTGTTTACTGGGATTACAGGAAGCTGTTTACTGGGATTACAGGACATTGTTTCCTGGGATTACAGGAAGTTGTTTACTGGGATGACAGGACGTTGTTTACTGGGATTACAGGACGTTTCTCACTGGGATTACAGGAAGTTGTTTATTGCGATTACAGGATGTTTTTTACTGGGAATACAGGACATTTTTTACTGGGATTACAGGAAGTTGTTTACTGGGATTACAGGAAGTTGTTTACTATGATTATAGGACGTTGTTTACTGGGATTACAGGATGTTGTTCACTATGATTATAAGACGTTGTTTACTGGGAATACAGGACATTGTTTACTGGGATTACAGGAAGTTGTTTACTGGCATTACAGGAAGTTTACTGGGATTACAGGAAGTTGATTTCTGGCATTACAGGACTTTGTTTACTGGAATTACAGGAAGTTGTTCACTATGATTATAGGACGCTGTTTACTGGGATTACAGGAAGTTGTTTTCTGGCATTACAGGAAGTTGTTAACTGGGATTATAAGAAGTTGTTCACTATGATTATAGGACGTTGTTTACTGGGATTACAGGAATTTATTTACTGGCATTACAGGACATTGTTTTCGGGGATTACAGGATGTTGTTTACTGGGAATACAGGACATTGTTTACTGGGATTACAGGAAGTTTTTTACTGGGATTACAGGAAGTTTAGTGGAATTGCAGGAAGTTGTTTACTGGGATTACAGGACGTTGTTTACTATGATTATAGGACGTTGTTCATTGGGATTACAGACAGCTGTTTAATAGGAAAACAGGACGTTGTTTACTGGCATTACAGGAAGTTGTTTACTGTGATTATAGGACGTTGTTTACTGGGATTACAGGACATTGTTAACTGGGATTACAGGAAGTTGTTTTCTGGCATTACAGGACGTTGTTTACTGGGATTGCAAGAAATTGTTCACTGTGATTATAGGACGTTGTTTACTGGGATTACAGGACGTTGTTTACAGGGATTACAGGAAGCTGTTTACTGGGATTACAGGACATTGTTTACTGGGATTACAGGACGTTGTTTACTGGGATTACAGGACGTTGTTTACTGGGAATACAGGACGTTGTTTACTGGCATTACAGGAAGTTGTTTACTGGGATTACAGGACATTGTTTATTGGATTACAGGAAGTTGTTTACTGTGATTACAGGACGTTGTTCACTGGGATTACAAGAAGTTGTTCACTGTGATTATAGGACGTTGTTTACAGGGATTACAGGACATTGTTTACTGGGATTACAGGACGTTGTTTACTGGGATTACAGGAAGTTGTTTACTATGATTATAGGACGTTGTTTACTGGGATTACAGGATGTTGTTCACTATGATTATAAGACGTTGTTTACTGGGAATACAGGACATTGTTTACTGGGATTACAGGAAGTTGTTTACTGGCATTACAGGAAGTTTACTGGGTTACAGGAAGTTGATTTCTGGCATTACAGGACTTTGTTTACTGGAATTACAGGAAGTTGT